>NC_052535.1:87971550-88126250 GCF_016699485.2 Gallus gallus
CAGGCCCCAGAAGATACTCTACAAGGTGCTGTAGGAAAAATCTTGAGTTCCACTACTCCACATTAAGAGAAAATACTCATTTCTCACCTAGAGCCCTCCTTTCTTTTAGGATATTTCATCAGAAGAATCCATACTGGAAGTGGACTCTATACACCCCCATTTAGGGGAGACTGGGTCTGCCTGTGCTCCAGGGGAAGAAGGACAATGTTGTATGAAATGTGACCTCAGTATTTAAGCTTGTGCATTTCCCTCTGATTCCATTAAACACCAAGCTTGGAAAAATGAGTTCAGACTTCAGGAGATAAATTTTATCTGATCCCATTGATTTTTGTGGACAAACGAGGGGTGTGAACAGCTGAGGATAAGACCCCATTTCTCCATATTTTCCAAGAGAGCCATTTCCCAAAGCACTCATCCCTTGGTTATCCAGTAGCAATCACCTCATTGCACTGGCTTTGTGCCACTGTTGCATCATCAGAGCTTGCTGCTTCAGTGAGTTAAGTGTTGAGTGGTGAAGAGCAGTAGACTCTCACGAGTCCCATCTGAGGAAGAAGGAAGGTCCCTGTCAGCCTGAGCTGGACAGCAGTTGGGTTGCATTACTATTGTTTACAGTGTGTATATAAGTGTACATTTTCTTTAGCAGACATTGGAATTTTTTATGTATAGATTTTTATTTTTCATTCCCAGACGTATTTATTAGCCAGAGTATTTCTGTTTTGTGATTCAAGTACTGTTGGATTGATGTAAGCTCTCTGAAACAGAATGCACATATTTTTCTTTATTTGTACCAAATACATGCACAAACCTGTCTAAAACATGGTTGTGAACTGCTGCTGTGTCTGATTTTTATAACAGAGGTTGTGGGGGATGAGGGAGGGAGGAAGTAAAATCTGTATACTACCAGCCACTGTGTTTTTCACAAAGGTTTTTTTTTCCTAATTCCACAAGGATTATCATTCCCACAGGCAAGTATTTGTGATGACAAATCAGAAGAGAACATTGTCTACCTCATGCCACATAGGGATAAAGGAGTTAGACCAAGCCATGCCTTCTCCCAGGTACTACCTGTAGCAGAAGGGATGTGGATGCAGCCATGACTCATGGGAATGAAGGAGGGCAAGAGGAGGGAAAGCTATTGCACAGTCTGTGGGATTTACATGGTTTATGGGATTTGAGTTGTTTATGGCATTGTTTAGTCTGGCTGGGATTATTCAGTCAGAAGAACAAGAGGCTCAGGGGAGATATTATTTCTCTCTACAACATCCCGAAAGGAGATTGTAGTGAGGTGGGAGTTGGCCTCTTCTCACAGGAAACAAGAGGTTATGGCTTTAAATTGCTCCAGTGGAGGTTCAGATTAGGGATTAGGAAACATTTCTTCTTCAAAAGAGTGTTCAGGAAAGGTGGTGGAGTCACCATCCCTGGATATGTTCAAGGAAAGAGTAGATGTGGCACTGAGGGATGTGGTTTAGTGGGCATGGTGGGGAAGGGTTGATGGTTGGACTTGATGATCTTAGTGGTCTTTTCCAATCGTAATGATTCCATGATTATGCTCAGATCTGGTGAAAGAACTTCCATCAGAGTAGGATTTTTGAATGAAAGCTGAAGTCTCAGCTTATTGAAGATTCCTCTAGGGAAGAAAGAAGTCATTTTTCTCCTGAAATTCAAATTCCATCATCACTGACAAAAAAAAAAACCACCAAAAAACCTACCCATGGTGAAATAAAACAGCATTTCACATGCTCCAGCTTCACTCTAGGTAGTTCATTTCCCAGAATGCATCCTTATACCAGGCAGCAGTTCCTCATGGCTGTGTATCATGGGCATGGCTCTGAGCTGGAAATCCCAAAGGGGAAAACAGGTTAAGAACAGAAGATAACTACCCCACAGAACTCTAGGGCAGCATCATATAACAGAGTATGAAATGCAGTGAAGGAAGAAACAGAGCTTTGAGAACATCCAACCGCAGTATCTCAGAAATAGTTCTTTACAATGCAAATGATGGAACACAGCCCAAGACTGTCTGTCCTTCAGAAACAGCTCTCTGATTGCAGCTCAACAGCTCCAGGACAAAGTTGTCATGACTGACCTATGTATTTTGGTTGTGCCTATGTGTGGTTGAGTCAGGCTGATACTGAGAAAGGAGGCAGATGCCATGTCTGCTGGCAAGCCTGCAGCAAAGGATGCTCTTGGCTAATGCCACTCTCAGTTTTCTAAAGGGACTTCCTTCCTTTCTGCGTGACTGTCAAGGTAGGCTGATGTCCTGCATTAATTCCAGGAGGAAAGTGTTAGTTCACTTTCTCTAGGGCGTGATGAGCAAGACCCATGCCATAGTCACAAGGGCTGAGTGAGTCTTCAGAGCCAGAACCACAGTGCTGGGCTGGACATCTCTCTTCACCCCAAGTTTAATCCACGGAGAACATTGTATGACCTGTGTAACTAAGACACAATCGGGGATTAGGGTTGTGTAGTAAAGTTTGATGCTGGTCCAACCTCTCTCCCAGTTTGACTCAGCCATTTCATCTCATTGCAACCCTTAAAAGACCATGTATATCTTCATGCAGCCTTCCAGGACTGTGATGGACTTGTCAGCATTTGAGACAGCGTTTGGTGAGCTGCTGGGTTTGGTTTCCAATGAGATGAAGCTAAAGCTGAGGAGACACTGGAGCCTGTTTTGGAAGTAGGAACACAACTGACAATTTGGGTATAGCCTTTTCCAAGGCCGGATAAGGCAATCAAACACATCAGGCTGTGACATCTGTGAGCTGGTCCACATAGGCTTCCCAAAAAGCTAAGCATACTCTCCTCCAGCTCCCAGATTTTTGTCCCAAGGTTCCTATCTTTCTGCATATGTCAGTGGTCAAACCCAGGTGGTTCTGCCCCTATACCATTCTCGAGGTCATTATGCACACAAACCTACCATCATCATCAACCAAAATAGGTACATCACTGCAAAAAATCTGACAGACACAGCAGAGCTCTTGCAAGAGCATGATGAAAATGCTGCTGAAATGTGAAGGTTGAGATACATGGGGAACCTAGACACTGGAAAGAGAAAGGCAAAAGGGAAAACCAAGAGAGGATGTAAGATGAAAACACTGGGTCAATACCTGTTGGCATTAACAGGAGAAGAGTAAATAGTGAGGACTTCTGGGAAAGAGTTCAAGAACAACCTGAAAAACAGCCTTTCACCTCTACGATGTATCTCTAATTTGATTATTGTCTATTCTTCTGATTAGGCTAGTTTAAAAAAAGAAAAAAGGGTAGAATTGGTTTAGAAAGGGTTCAAACAAGTCCAAAGATATGTCTGAAGAACAATTAAAATAAAGTGCATTTTCCTGCAAAACAGAGATGACTGAGGAATAATATGACAGGGGATGATAAAATCAAGTGTCAGGGAGAAGACAAATATGGATGATTGTTCACTATTTCTCATAATACAGGAGCTAAATGACATCAAATCCAATTATCAAAATGAACTAAGTGAGGTAATTCTTCACATGGCACATACTTAAATTGCAGAGCTCATCACAACAAGATATTGCATCTGCCAGAAGTTTATAGAGGTTAGAACAGTAATTAGGTGCCCTCATGATAAAGAAGTCTATTAAGGGCTTTTGGAAGCATTTATATAATCTCTGATCCAAAAAATCCCTGAGACGGGGTAATAGTAATATCACGATAGGCTTTTTCTTCACCTATATTCTTAACATAGTTCCTACTGTCAGAGAACAGTTACTCAGCAAAAAAAAAGACCCAGACTGATACAGATATTTGTATGCCGTCTTTATTTGGACATCAGTTAGCCCATCCATGCCATAGTTAAATTGTTTGTTTCTCTGTCCATAGGCCAAAGTGACCACGTAGAGCGAAAACTCAAAGCTAGTCCTCAACATACATTAGGTCAACAAGGTCATACCATTTTACCACTGCTGTGTTCAGATCCTCACTTCTACCAATGAATTCCATTCAGAAATTAAAAATCAGCCCTTGAATAGACCGGCTTTGAAGACCTTTCCACAGAGGACAGGATTGTTGCCGGAGTTGGGAGTTGCTCAGAGATTTTCAAGGTAACTTCAGCCATCGAGTGCAGTGGCATCCATTTCTTTCCCCTTTTCAGACATCTAAATTCCCCTCCGTGGAGGTGTAGGTCATGTGTAGTGACGTTAAAACTGTTTACAGTTATGTTTGTTCTTCTTGGGTAGCTTCAGTGGGAATCAGCTCATGGATGAAGACTACTCCATTACAATAAGATGTCTAAGTATGAGCCAGATGTCTAAATTCCATTAGAGAGATCTTGGGCAAATATCTATTTATCTGAAGGTGGGTGTTTCACTTGGAACATCCTAGGCTATCCATCAGTATACATGGCTAAGAATTAGGACATAAAACATATTGTGGAAAATGGTTGCAGGGGCATATTAAACAGCATAAGCTGGGAGCAGAGGTAAAGGTTGGGAAAAGAACAGACACAGATCAAAGTTCTGCCTCCCCTTTTCCCCTGGGGAACACAAAATATTTACTGTGGTTCTGTGTATCATCAAAATTCAAACTAAAATTTGTCCTGGAGGACAAGCCACACACCACCCAGTCCCTATGGTGTTCTGGGAGGCAGAGTCCCCAGTGGGATGGGAAGAAGTAGAGATAGTAGCCCATCTAGAAGTCCCACGGCACAAGAAAGAACTTCAATAAGCCAAACTTATCTAACTTCAAAGATTTATTTTGTACAATCCTGGTGGATAACAGGTATCTTGGGGTTTGAAGGCTGGGGAATAGGCATATTTTTTTTGTGTGTGTGCATCTTCTGGAAACATTGTCTTCCTTTCATTATGCCCAGCTCTTCCATTTCCTGTACACAGTGCAGTCCCAAGCAGAACATTTCACACAGTTGGAAAATTGCTGAACTTTCTTCACTTGTCTCCCTTACGTCAAAAAAACTCAAGCAAGGCATGGGCTCTGCCCAAGATGGATTCAGGTAACAAATGCAACCATCTCAATTAGACCTTAAATCAAGCATCTGGGTATTTCAAGTCCATGGATAATTCAAGTCCAGCTCCTGTGATCTATATTATCTCTTCCTTCCTCCATAGATGATATTTTATGGATGGAAAAGAAATCCCAAGGCCCCATACTCAACTCTGAATTCTTACTGAAATCCAACCATAATTAAGTAGCAGCACTACTGCTCAGAGATACAAAGCTGCCTGTTGAATCTCCATTGCTGTCTCCTAGCAGACATGTTGTCATCATAAAGGCTAATAAAATAACACATGGATCAGAAATTTGAGTTACTTTGTGGTGGGACGATGTTGTCCATAGCTAGAAGGCTTCAGGAGGTGGCATGGGTTGTAAGAAGAATAACATTACAATTTCTCCTTGTGAAACTGAGTTTTCACTTGTAGAATTTCAAAGACACCTGAGATGAATGCAAAAAAAAAACTAAAACCAAAGTGAAATGAAAGACCCACAAAAGCCCAAAGCCCAGCTTTACACTTACTTGAACATCACACCGGCACAGCGAAACTACAGTTACATTAAGTTATCCCCAAAGGTCTTTGTCGTTTACAAGTTGCCTTGGCACAGACTGGAATTTCACAACAAACTACTGGAGAAAGGAAATGCCCTTGGGTTACCCTGTTTTTATTACAGCAAAGTAATTTCATGGGTTTAAAAGTCTTGCTACCTTGACAGCACACTAATGTTAATCTGTGTGTAAATTGCCATTGTTTTATGCATATTTATTACTACAGTTTTCTGCTGATGATTCATAGTACAGATCCAATTTAACTTTGACTGCGGTGGCTCTATCATTTCTAACCTATTTTAAGCTTACAAAAGTAAATGTTGCTTCACGAAACTGTAGGCTATGGGGGCATATAGATATGTTTTCTTATGACAGCATATAGATATGTTTTCTTATGGAATTATATTTATGCATATGTATTAATAGAGAAGTCTACAGAGATACATACAGAAACATATACATGAGTATATATTTTATACTTCAAATACTCATTTATGGTCTCTTGGCAAAAGCATTCCTCTGTCTAGGACAAACTTCAAACTCAGGCTGCATCCCATATCTTCTTAAGCCAAAAGATGCTACCCAGAAGACAATATGTAAAGTGCAGCTGTTGAATTTCAACACAAAAAAAAACAGTAAAGAGTTTTCAAAAAATCATTCCTGAAATTAGTTAATCAGAATGTATGTGAAGTCTCCATCACTAGAATTCAGACAAATATTCGACTTGGATGTTGTTTTAGGTAGGATGGATCTTGCTGAAGGTGGTGGGGCAATCTAAGCCCTCTTGGTTCCCTTTGAGCCATACCATTCTACATTCTGAGCTGTTTCTTATGTTCCCTACTCTAAACATAAGGCATTAGAAAAACATTTTTTCTAGTCTTGTGAGTTGGTCATCTATTGTGAACTGCACTATGGGTGTTAACCCCATCTCCAGCTTTAAAAGCTCTATAGGCATAGGGAAGTCCTAATTAAGGGACCCCCCTGTACGTAAAGAAGGTGATGAGTCAACTACATTGACTTTAACATCTCTGTGTTTCACGTGACAGTCTCACAGAAGAAGAAAATGTAATTTGGTTAAAACTATTGCCAGCTGAATTCAGAACCAATGGGAAATCCATACCTCAGAAAGGACTGGCTTTAAAATATTTGGATATAAGCAGGGTTGACTCAGATTTCTAAGGATGATTCACATGGTGCATCAGGACCACTGTCTCAGTTCCTACACTGGGCTCTATTTTTAATCTGGACCCAGATGATATATTAGAGACTGTGTTTATGAAAACTAAAGAAATTATGAAAGAAGGAACTTTGAGGATTATGGAGGACAGGATCCAAATGGTCCTGGCAACATTAAGGAACAGTTTTAAACAAATATGATGCCCTTGACCTGATGTGGCAAGTGTAAGATTCAATACTTCAGTGGGAAGAATCAACTTTCTTTCTTTAGCTCTCCTTTCTTTGAAACTGCACTTACAAAAAGCTGAAGACCTCAGGTATTTCTCTGTAAATACTTCTGATAAAGGTTGCTAGATTCAGTGGACTTTGGAGTTTAACATAATAATCCATACCAGGAAAACAAACAAACAAACAAACCAAAAAGCAGGTTCCCCATCCACAACTCAATGTGTGAGGTTTTAACATGCAAAACTTTGGAGAGAGTAAAAAAGAAAACAATTTTAGAATGTGTGCTTTAGCTCAGGGAGAAGTAATGGGCTTGATGTAAAAATTTGTATTCCTGTTCTTCCTATAGAGGAGGTCAGGCTAATTTATTATAACATGCTGCCTGGTCTATGTTTTTATGCCTGACCTGGCAAGTCCTGCTGAGTTTAAAATATTGCCCAGATATTGCACCTGTTTTGGTGAAAGGAGAAAACAGTTTGTTAGTGCTGAACCTCCTGCTGCTGACCCAAATGAACCTCATTGCAAAGATTTCTCTTCTCTTCTCTTCTCTTCTCTTCTCTTCTCTTCTCTTCTCTTCTCTTCTCTTCTCTTCTCTTCTCTTCTCTTCTCTTCTCTTCTCTTCTCTTCTCTTCTCTTCTCTTCTCTCCTCTCCTCTCCTCTCCTCTCCTCTCCTCTCCTCTCCTCTCCTCTCCTCTCCTCTCCTCTCCTCTCCTCTCCTCTCCTCTCCTCTCCTCTCCTCTCCTCTCCTCTCCTCTCCTCTCCTCTCCTCTCCTCTCCTCTCCTCTCCTCTCCTCTCCTCTCCTCTCCTCTCCTCTCCTCTCCTCTCCTCTCCTCTCCTCTCCTCTCCTCTCCTCTCCTCTCCTCTCTCTTCCCTTCCCTTCCCTTCCCTTCCCTTCCCTTCCCTTCCCTTCCCTTCCCTTCCCTTCCCTTCCCTTCCCTTCCCTTCCCTTCCCTTCCCTTCCCTTCCCTTCCCTTCCCTTCCCTTCCCTTCCCTTCCCTTCCCTTCCCTTCCCTTCCTATTATTTATGATTTATACAAATGTGAAGGCTAAATCTTTTTATCTTTTTCCCTTTTCTTTTAAAACAACCAGTGATAATACTTTCACTGTTCTGTTTGATCTAAGACTCTCAAAGCAAGAGGCTCACCCAGCCTCTCTCACAGCGAGCTGCAGTGCAGGAAGCCTTTTTCTCCTTTGTTCAGCACTCAGCTGAGAGATTCCTAATTCTTTTGAAGGTATTTCCAAATCCTTCCTCATTTATTTTGGTTCCTGATCCCTCCATTAGTCACTGCCTTTTGAAGAGACGCAGGGGCTGTAATGTTTTTAAGATACATTAGGTACTTGTTGCCTAGTGCAGCAGTGGATTTTGTTTTTTCATATTTACCCAAATCATAATTTGGAATAAGCTTATTTATGCCAAGCCTGAGATTTATCTGTTTTTTGGGTGGTTTTTTTTTTTTCGTCTGTTTCACTGGTGGCCTTTGCAAATTCCTCTGAAGTGATGTCATCCACTATTCTTCTCCTTCTCTTTTCCATATAATCAACACGATGTTTTTTTTTTAATGAAAGTTTCTTAGTGTTTGCAATCTTGTGTGTAATATTAAGCAGTCTATCCTGAAAGTCTCCTTATCTCTTCTAAGCTGTGATGGGGTAAAGTAAAAGATCTGCTGCTTTAATAATTTGTTGAATAAATGGAGAAAAAGAAAAAAAATAGATTAAATAGGCAGTTTTCACAGTGAAGGAGGGTTGTTAGAAATTCCCTTAAGGCAGTGCTGGAGCCCATACTGGTCACAGTATCCCAAAAAGACCCTGGGGAAGACGTAGACATGTTGTTAGTGATCCGTCATTATTCAGGGTAATCAACAGTCATTCTAAATGCTTGTGGAAGAGATCTCACGATATTGCATTGCTAGCTGATGAATATAGTGCTAATGAGGGCAAAATAATATAGATGAGGAAAGAACTATGCATACGTGGTCATGCACTCAAAAGCAGTCATTAGCATTCAGTGAAGAGATGCTGAATCTTGGTGAATAGCTGAAATGAGAACCTCAGCTCTGTACCCAGCAATGGTCAAAAAGGCCAGAACATTGTTAGGGATTATTAGGAAAAGAACTGAGAATAAAGGAAAAATATCATCATGCCATGTGCATAATGATAATACGCACTTAATGATATCCCTGGTGGAATGAGTATTGAAACAGCCATGTTAACTCTGGCCATATGCTCTGATGAAAGATAAAATAGACTCAGAAAAGTTCAAGGGGAGAGAATTAATGACCAGAATTTTGGAAGAAACTTCAGACAGGCTGAATAGGATAGGAATCCTTCGCTGCAGAAGAGGTGGTGAGGATGAACAGGATGATCTATACACTGTGGGTGAATTACACCCAACTGCAGTTAGAGAGAGAAGACACGGGAGGTGATGGGCTTAATGTGGAACAAGGAAACTCCTGCTTGTTCTGCAGGCTGCCAGTTGTGCTGGGCTAAACCCCAGTGAGGAAAAACATCTTTTTTTGAATGACAAGATGAGAGCAGAGCTTTGCAGCAGTCATTTTGTTTGGGAGCGAAGCAACAGGAGGGCACGATTAGAGGCTATGAAGCCATGGAGAAAATAGCTCAAGATGTAGTGTGACCATATGCACACCCCTCCATCATCCTTGGAGTTGGATGGGCATATTTTTTTAACGATATATCACCAAGAAATACTGGGGAATATAACCAGATAATGGAGACTCATAGAATCATGGAATCATTAAGGTTGGAAAAGACCTTTAAGATCCCCAAGTCCAATCCCAACCCATCCCACCATGCCCATTGACCACGTCCCTCAGTGCCACATCTCTACAGTTCTTGACCACCTCCAGGGATGGTGACTCCACCACTCCCTGGCCAGCTGTGCCACTGCATAACCAAAAAATGCCAGTCTTCTTTTTTTTATTTCTCTGAACTCCTTCCAAAACAAAAGACATGTAAATATCATCAGCTAGAAAAAAAATTGTGTGCTAACATTGCTGATGACTGAAAGTAGCTTGTCATTATAAGCAGAAAACAAACGGAGTGTAATCAGAGGAATCTAGACATAGGGAGATTGAGTCACTTTTATGCTAATTCATCTTCATCAGACCTCCCCAGTGGATACATAAAATAGTCTATTTATTGCAACTGAAGTTTATGATAAAATCAGTCGTATTTTCTAGCTCTTGTAAAGGTATGTACATGGCTATTTATGAAAACTTGTTTTTCTCTCTCTTTTTTCCTCCATAAACTCTCCCCATTTTTTTTCCTTTTGGAAATCATTGCTTTCAAGATAGGAAAACACAAACCATTTGCTCAGCTGTGCAAGGGCAGGGGTCAGCTCATATGGGCACCGCATCTCTGCCTTCTTAGTCCCAAGCTGAGCCCAGCTCTGAAAAACACTTTCATTAGCGTTACCAACTCGTTAACCATGTGTTGCTATTCTGCAGTGCAGTTCTGGACCCATGGGCCATTCTTGAATCACAAGCATTGCTCCTTTCATCAGTTACCCAATTCTGAGGGCTCCGGTGTCATGATATCTTGGTTTTGTAGCTCCAAGACCCTCAGTTCCCTTCTTGCCTTGGCTTCAAATGGCAGTTTCATTTTCCATTATTTCCCTCTCCCACAGTGTCAATCTAACACAACTGATGTGGCATCAATTGCTTCACACTGCTGAGGCACACAACTTCACCTACCATGTTATTCCTCTTCTCTTTATCCTCCTCCTTAATGACTCTGAGTTAAGAAGAAGAAAATCGCTTCAGTTACCGAAAGGCTGCTGCTCTGATCTGAAATAGCTGAACTTCAGTAAGGGTCCAGAATGCAGCTCTTAACCACAAAATGCCCTATCTAAGATAGTAGAATCAACTCCACAGGAAAGAAATATAAATCTTACAATTATTCTGACAGTCCGGAAGGGTTGTCAATAAGCACTGGCAATATTAAAGTCCGCTGATCCTGCAGCTGATCTCCCCTTCTGCTTTGCCTCTCTTGGTTCTGGACATCCCTGATCTCTTTCTGAACAAGAAGTGTTACGAATCCCATCAGTATCTCTATCTATCAGGTTAGAAGTGTTTGAGGACAGGCTGGATGGGGCCCTGGGCAGCCTAATCTGGTGGGGGGCAACCAAGAGGTGTGATGAGGTCAGAAGTGGGCAGTGCTGGGATCTGGGTCTTGGGTCCCACTGAGCAGTCATGGCACTGAAGGATCTGCTGAAGACCTAATGGGGCATGAGCAGCACAAATAAGCCCAAGTCACTCCTTTGGGTTGAATTTCCCAGGTATATTATTTAATGTTTTCTAGCCTCTCCCTTTGACTCAAGTCTCCCTCTGCCCCGGATCTCAGCCAAGACTGTCTGAATGACTTTGGCATTACTTTTTCTTTAAGAATACACGTTGATTTTTATATGAGGGCCCTATCAGCATTAGTCAGCGTCCCACTATTTATAAAACCTGGTGTTTTGTTGGCTTCCTTGACTGCGATTACAGAGTGCAAAGAGGTTTGTATTGAACCATCTGTGCTGATGCTGAAGTGTCACTCTCAAGCAGACACAGGTTATATGAGAATCCTTTCCTGTCCTGATTTGCTTGATTTCCCCTCCCTTCTGAGGTAGCTTACGTTTTGCCAGGGCTTAACCTCCTCTGCTATGCTGTTAATTCCCTTGGCTTGTTTATGCATCTCTGAAGCTCCTCTTTGCTTTTGACTACCTAAGTTAGCTCTGTGCCATCAGCAGATCCATCTGCCTCTCTTTCCAAGCCATGCATCAGCACATTAACCAGCACAGCTCAGCTGGGACTGAGCACCGACTGTACCCTAACTGCATGTTTAATCGTCCTCTTTACTTTCTCCTAGGACAGCTGCAGAGCCACAAGAACAGTTTCCCACTCATCCTGCAACCCCTAAGCTACCTCAGGAGGGCCTTTACTCTGACCTGGTTAGAAACCTTCTGGATCTCCAAATGCACGGAGTGGAGCAGGTCTCCTTCAGCCACCATTTTCCTGGCATGGCCATTGAGTCACAATTCCTCACTGGGAGCTAGTGGGCCCATGCTCTCCCATCATCAGCTATCTCTCTGAATTTCATTATCCCACTTTTAAATATCACTTCAAACTAATTTCCCCAGGACAATTGTGAAGGATGAGCTGCAATTCCCTCAATTACACTTTAAGGCTCTTTTGAATATATATATGCATCCTTCCTTATATCCCAGTCCTTGCATACGGTTGGACCTGCTGACCTTAGCGGTGTTTTCCAACCTTAATTTTTCTATAATCTTTCCCTTACTAAGCCAATCATGTCCTACCTAAACTGCTTTATAATGTCTGGCCAGGTGCTCTGGACCACCCAGCAAAGTCCTCCTGTGATAAGTTGAGGGACATTTACAGTTCATGGCTAGATTTCTCTCCAACAAACAACAGGGGCAGAGAGGTCTCTTGTCTGCCCCATTCATATTTTACCCCAAAATCAAAACTGCAAGTTCTATCAAGCAGGGAGACCCTAGTGGGAGCCAGCTGACATCTGGAATCCATGTTGAAATATTTGTGTGGGGCAGTGCTTCAGCTAGCATGGACTTGGGGACGATCAGAAAGAGAGCACAACCACGATTTTGGAAGCTGTTTTCCATCTCAGCCACCTTCATCCTTTATATTGAAGCCCATGGAGGAACCAAAGGAAGCCCTCAGCCCAGAACTCTATGATCCTTGTGGATCCTTTCTAACTCGGGATATTCGATGATTCTGTGATTTTTATATGGTCCATGTGTTCCACTTTCCATACTGAAACAGAGTCAAGTGCTTTACTGTAAGCTTCTGCAATGAAACAATTTCTGTTCTTGGGAGTTAACTTTAAAAACTCCCCATAAATAATTCATATTCCATCTCCTTGTGGGAAATAGTCTGTGCCCAGCAAATATGAAGGGCTGTGTAGATTAGAGAGAGCTCTGTTGAGTTGGTGGTGTTTGTTTTTTTTTCTAAACGCTGTCAAAACTGCTCTCAAAACCCATTTTCACCCATTTCCAGCCACTCTGAGGTACATCAGAGAGTCAGTGAAAGCATCCTTATGTGTGTGTCCGCGATGCTCCAACTTTCCCTTCCAGGAGCAAGTTGGTAACACGTAATTTGGTGGATCCACAATGATTTACACAAATCTGATAAAATCTGTCTGCGCAGAGAGTTCTTTAATTCTTCTGCCTAAGACCAGCAAGTCCAACTGTTGCACCATGCCCACTAATCCATGTCCCCAGGTTGCTGTGGGGACACATGTCGAGGTGGGTTGCTGTAGGCCCATGTCTCAGCTTTCAAGATATGCATCAGTGACTCACTTGGCTCAGCAAAGCTCCTTCTCTTCCACCCCTGCATTTCCCAGTGGAAATACTTGTCCTGGTGCAACACACATGGCTGCAGTGACACTACTGCATGGCAAGGACGTGACACGTGTGGACTGAACAAAGGAGGGTGGAGAGTGCACAGCCTGAGTGAGATTTGGAAAGATGGCCTGGAAGAAAATGAGTTTGGAGCTGGCTTGATTGGTTCGGGGTCAAGCAGCTGCTTTAGGGGGTCTGTATTGAAGCAGGTTGCCCAGAGAGGTGGTGGAGATTCTATGGAGATATTCAAGACTTGTTTGGTTGTTGTGCAACCTGCTGTGGGGAATTGCTTCATCAGCAGGGTTGGGCTCAATGATCTTTTGAGGTTCTTTCAACCCCTGCATTTCTGTGATTCTGTACTGTCAGTCCCTGCTTAGGAGAACCTTGGCAGTATATTGTGTATGTATATTGCAGTCATAATTGATTGTAACTATATAACTGTCATTGTACTCTTGTCTTTATGAAATATATATCTATACAGAGTGCATACACCAAGAGTGTGTGTGTATATAGATATATATACCAAGAGTTTTCACTTCGAGCAAATAAGACTGTGACTCACCTGCAGTGAAAACTGTGTGCAGGTCCTGATAGCTAAAGGGTCACTTTATCCAAATCCACCTTTTCCATCCGCCTCTGACGCACTGTTATTTATTCTGGATATCCATCTGCTCACCCCACTGCCTCTCATTTCCGTGCAGACTATCAAAGTGTACAAGTTATTGGAAGGTGGGAACACCTCAGGACTTCTTTTCATGAAGTGGGAACTTTGTGTTATTTCAAATACAGCTTTTCCATCTGGAAAAAGAGGTCATGCAAGACGCAGGAGAGAAGATGGGTTTATGGGAAGAGCCCTCCCTGGCTAAGAGGGCCATACAATAAGTTGTGTTGTGATTCAGGCAGAGGAGACACTCAGCCTAAAATTAATCCTGGAATAAAAATGCATTAAGGGAAAAAGCCTCCGTTCCTCCAACCTGATTGTGCTGAAAGCCTGCCCCATTTGGTGCCAACTGGGGCAGCAGGCAGCTTGATATCCCCTGTCTTTGGGGATGGCAAATTTTTGCTGCTTTAAAGTAATGGCAGGAAGGTTTCCTTTGGCTCAGCCAGCGAAAATCAGCCAGCCCTTCCCAGCAGGGCCACCAGAGGCTGCTACAGGAGGATTCAGCTGAGGTTTTAATTGAAAGGGTGGCGGAAATTAGAAGGATGGATCAAATCTCCCCCAGCAAAGGAGATATCAAATATGTCAGACATAATGAGACATAGAATCATAGAACCATAGAAGTTGAAAAAGAGGTCTAAGATCACCAAGTCCAACCCAACCCACACCCACAGTGCCCATCACCACGTCCCTCAGTGCCACATCTCCATGGTTCTTGGCCACCTCCAATGATGGTGACTCTACCACTCCCTGGGCAGCTGTGCCAATGCTGACCACTCTTTCTGAGAAAGAAATGTTTCCTAATACTCAACCCGAATGTCCCCTGGAACAACTCGAGGCCATCACCTCTCATCCTATCGCTGTTATCTGGGAACAGAGGCCAACACCCTCCTCTCTCCAACCTCCTTCCAGGCAGTTGTACAGAGCTATGAGGTCCAAAGGCATACGCAGGTCCTGGCATTATCCGATATTATCCTCAAGTCTGAAGCACCATTTTGGACATGGAAGTTGGCTTGTCAGTAGCAGGTAACCTCATAGCTTCCAGCTTTGTTTCTGATGGTGTGAACCAGGACAGAGAAGGAGAACTTTTTGCACTGGCTTCCCCAAACCGAGGTTTTCCTGGAGATTTATGGCCCTCAGCTGGTGGCTTTTGGCAGAGCACTGCAGAAAACATTGCTACGTTCCCATTCCAACCGTTCTGTGCTCACTCTCCCAGCTCTGCCACCCACTCACAACGCTCACAAAGGCCCCAAATCCTCCTCATCCTCACTCTGAGCACCTGCAAAGCCCTCTCTGGATGCACACTGGCTCAGCCCTCACTGCTGCCCAGCCAAACAACACACACTTTGCTCTGCCAGTTTATGTATTCTGCCATCTCTACCCCCATAAACCAAATTCCTCCAGCCTCTGAAGCACTCCCTGTGCTGCTGCTTTACCATTTGGCAATGCTCATTTGCCAAATGCTTTGCACATTTGCCCTCTGGAAGTCACCCGTGCTATCCATGAGAAAACCATAGAATCAGAATATCCTGAGAGGGAATGGACCCTTTGGATGCATCCATAGGGATCCATAGGGATCATCCAACTCTGACATGTCCCATAAACTCAGGGAAATCCAACAAACTCAGCACGTCACCATTGGACCCTCCTATGCTGCAGGGCTATTGCTGTTATCTCTACAAGGGGTCGTGCCAGCCATGCAGTGATGCCAACCTTGGGGCTTGTGGGTCAAGCAGGTGAGGATTACCATTGCCCAAGACACCAAGAAAGTGGCACTAGGACTCCAAGGAGCCCGCAGCACTGCCAAAAATCACACAGATATGGGCTCTGAGAGACTGGAAATCACCCAGCATTTTCTATCCACTTTCCAGCTCTGCTCCCAGATAGCCCAGGGTAGGAACAGCCTGCCCAGGCAGTGGTGGGGTCACCATCCCTGGAGGGGTTCCAGAGCCATGGAGATGTGGCACTGAGGGACGTGGTTACGGGCATGGTGGGGTGGGTTGGGGTTGGACCTCATGATCTTTGAGGTCTTTTCCAACCTTAATGGTTCTATGATTCTATCATCTGTTTATGGATCATCCGTTTTGGGGCCCTTCGTCCTCACTGATCAGAAACAGAACCCACTGACGAACGACATATCTGCGTTTATGTATACGAAGGTTTTTATAGGCCTCGAGAAGTCTCTTTTTTAGCCACGAGATGGCGGCACAAAATCACCTTTCCTCAGTTTGTGACACCGCGCGGCTGAAAGTCACTGCAACACCGATGAGAAACCGGTGGTGTCTCCCCAAGGACGGACAGAGGAAGGGGAAAACATCCAACCTGCAAAGTGCAGATCCGAGGACACTTCTGCCATCCTTCCATCACTTTCCATCACTTAACCATTTGCAGTTTCAGCATCCACTCATTGCATGCACTTCTGGTGTGCTGCATTTGTCCCCTTTTTCAGGTCCTCCATGTAGTAACAGCAGGGTGCCTTCTAAGCCTGCTCTGGACACCCAGATTCCCTCCACCCAACTCCCCTCATCATTTGCACTGTATTACAAGTAACACCCCTTGTACTTCCTGGATGTCACCCACCATGAAAGCAGACATAGTGGAGAAGAGTGTTAAACAGTGCAAACATCCACGGCTCTGTGCCAAAAGATTGTGCCATAAGCATTACATCAACTAGAGAAGGTGCAACCCAAATGGTGCCCTCATTGCATGGCAGCACAGCCGTGCAACTCTGTGCCACTGCGGCACCAAACGTGTTCTCCACTCACTGCAGATACATAAGGGCTTGTAGAAGAAGGAATGTTGAGCCCCAAGCCAGGAGTTGGCCCACAATACCACCACCCTTCTGGTGCAGTACAAGCATTGGAAACTCATTTCAGCTCATTTCAAACATTTCTTGCTGCCACGTTCAAGGATCAGCCAAGAAATGTGCAGCTGGGGACAGATGTGCACATCCCCTGTGACACCACCAAGTGTTCCTGGGAAATTGGGCAGCCCTTACCATCATCACTGCTCCCATCTCTGCTTTCTACCCAGCCTTCATCCCACTGATGAGTTGCCTGTGGTGGGGGAGGTCAGAACTAGATGATTGTTGAGGTCTCTTCCAACCCAAGCCATTCTTTGATTGAGTGACGATGACAAGGAGGCTGCTGGGTTTGGAGAAGGCAGAGCATGTTGAGAGGTCATGGCCCTCACTGATGGGTCCCCTCTCTTCCTCATGCACTCAGGTGCATCAGAGCCTTCTAATTTTAAGAGCCTCTTGGTCAACAGTTGCTAAATTCAGTGTCTGCTACAGAAACACGAGTCTTGCTGTAAAGGCTCAACTGCTGGTGATGGAGCAGAGGAGTGAGGAGGCCAAGTGGGGTTGCCCCACTTGGTTTTCCTGGAGAAAGGAGACGTAAATTACAAGACCTCATATGAAGGGAGCAACTCGCAGACCCCTTTGAACATCCAGCAGCTGTTAGCACCGCCAGCCCCGTTGGGTTCGTTGCATGATGGAGGACATCACAGCAGGTTTTGCTTATGGAGGAATGCTTTGAGTTTTGTTGAGAAATGCTCGGCCTCCTGGGGTAAGGACAGGCCCATGGAACTGGATGGTGGAAGAGGAGGGCGACATCCCTCACTTGTGGGGTTTGTACCCAAAGCCAAATGGGAGAAGCAAGCCATAGAGGGGATACCCCTCACTAAAAAGGACATCTAATTCTGAATGTGACTTGAAACACATCATTGATTTCTCCCTGTTCGGGAAAACCAGACACTATTGTCACATGGTCTGCACATGAGAAAAAAAAAAGGGGGGCTTTGAAGCCCTAATTAGCAGCATGGCAGCTTTTCTTGGCTGTACCATGATAGAGAAGCCTCAGGAGAAAGCAGCAGCCCTTCAGCATTTCTGATGTCTCAGCCTCACGTGCCCAAAGGACTTGGTTTCCTCCTCTGCTCCACTTTGCCATAGATCTGGCTTCTGGGAAATCGACGCTGGCTCCTTGAGGTTTACTGCAGGCAAAACACTTCTCATCTTTTGCTCTTTTCAACTCAAAGAGCACCGCTTTGTCTCCCCACAGCCCAACTCTGTCACAGCTCAGCAACATCATGAAAAGGGCTTTCTCCTCTGTGGTGAAATGGGGGGGAGAACATCACAAAGTCAACGTAGTGCACTCCTTTCCAACTTCTGCACAGCCCCCTTCCAACCCTTCACTCCATCAACAAACCTCCCCTGCAGATCTCCATCTTGGGACAAGCAGATGATGATTTCTATGGCGACTCACCCTCCTGAGGTTATTTTTTCCCTCTCTTTCCCTTTACCTCTTTTTGTTGACTCTGGAAGGACCCTCTGTAAGTAATTTATCAACTGCACACCCCACTCTGGCACAGTTAAGCAACGTGACTTCCAGCCCAGATGCTTTGTAGGAAACCACAAGGAGAATACGCATACTTCTCATGCGGCATCTGATGCCAAAATAGGCACATTCTTCATTTTGCTCCTTGAAAGGTCCTTGGGGCAGCAGCCGGTCATATGGATAAATAACATGCAAAGAGATAAAGGAACAGCTTAAGCACGTGTCTTCTTCATCCTGCAAACTCTTTTTTTTTTTTTTTATCTTTTGGAAAAACATTGCTTAGGCGTTTTAAAACGACGCTGATGATCACATTTTGCTCAGCTGACTTTGAAAAGGATTTTATGTGCTGAAGAAAAAAAAAAAAAAATAAGTAAAAGCTCTTGTTCCAGAAGGCACTCTTTGCAAGGTCAAGCCAAAATCTGGCTAGTTACTAACATCTGTGCCTACTGACACAGCTCAAGGGCTGCTTACATTGGGGAGAGAGCTGCTGTTCAGCAGGACATGCAATTAAAGCACGAGGCAGCAAATGGGATATGCCGTGTACAAGTCCACGTGGAAGTTGTTGCCAGAGGGGAAGAGCAGAGCTCAACATTATTGGGGTTAAACAGAACAGCTCTCAGCAACAAGCTGCTGTCCTAGATATACCATGGTTTGCACATCCCTGCAACCTGGGTGAAGCTCAAAGCTGGCCTGAGTTACCCAAAGCCATCCCTCCGAACCCCAAGAGTTTGGGGGATCCCAAGAGCTGCAAACCCCACTGACCCACGACAGCTGACTGCACCAGCCTCCTCTTCAGGGCATACTGGAAGCGAGCACTGCTGCCGTTGGCTTACTGTTAAACAAAGAAACATGACCTGGCAAATCCTTGCCTGTACAGATGGAGAACCCTTCGAGGGAAACAAAACATGCACACACACACACATATGCTCCAGTGACTGAAGCTAGAACCCATTTACAAATAAACAAGTTCCTTTTCAGGAAGCTTATTTAGGTCAGAGGAGGATTCTCTTGCTGAAAGCTTGAATACAGCACACAGATGGCTTCTCATTTATCACAGTCCTGTTAGCTTTGTACCAGCCAGACCTCTTTGGTCCAAATTTTGTTGCTGGAATCAGAAAACCACAGTTCTGAGGGATTCGACCATACAAAGCAGAGTTTACGTGGTGTATTGCTGACACTGGGCAAACACAACTGTTTATTTCCATGAGGATCAGTGCAGGTGATTATCTTGGGGCTCCAATGCAAACCAGGCCACCTCTCTACCCAGAAGTTCTAGCCTGGCTGTCTTCTCAAAGTTGTACTCACATTCAGTCAGGCTTGTAGTGTTATCTTAAGTCACTCACAGAACATTTTCCTTATAAATCCCACTTCTTACCCACCTTTTTCAAGCACATTTGAGTGAATTTTTGAAGTTTGACTTGCTCAGTACAAGAGCTGTCACTGCCTGAGGTGCTCTTCAGGTGAAGATGTGCTTCCAGGTTACACAAGGAGAAGCTGGTAGGCTCAAAACCAACCCCTGCCAGCTATTTCTTACCCTTGGCATGGCATTCAGGCTTCTCATGGCTCAGCAGCATCCCTGCACAAAATATGGAGAAGGAAGGGAGGAAGGGAGGAAGGAAGACGAAGGAAGAAAGGAAGGAAGACAAAGGAAGGCAGGAAGGAAGGAAGATGAAGGAAGTAGAAGGATCTATTCAACCTATTCATGATTTAATGAGAACAATTGGTGATGGGTGGATGGTTGGACTGGGTGATCCTGTGGGTCTTTTCCAACCTCACTGATTCTGTGATTCTATGAACCTGTCTTCAAACAACGTCTGGCCCAGCAATCCCCTCAAAAATCACCCTACATCACCATCTCCTTGCCACTAGTGTTGCTGCAGAAGAAGAGTTTATCATGAGAACGAATCTTGCTGGCGAGCTGAGAACAATTATACGCAGCTGATCACAGAGCTGATCACATAAAGGAAGGGGTGTATCAAAGGTTCTAGAATGTCATCTCCTCTTGGAAAAAGTAAAAAGCACTGACATGAAAGATGCAGCATCCCTGCAGGGTAAGTTGAGCCTTCCCATCTTGAGGAGAGACTTTGTCCTTGTCTTTACAGAGGCAACCCCTCTATGTGGACTAAGAGGAAATCTGGGATACTTGAATTTACAAAGTTTTAATTGAAATCCATGTCAGATTCTATACAGAGGCCCCATGGAATATATATATTTTTTATCCACATATAACATGACATGCTTTCACAATCCTTCAAAAGTCAGTGGCAATGGCCTTGACCCCCCCGCCCTGAGAAAACTCTTCAGTACCAGTGGTTTAATTTAGACTTTTGGGCTCTTTTCTGGAGGCAGGGGCTGAAAACCTCACCTGTTTTGGACACTGTTGCCCAACAAAACATGGAGTTTCATCACAGGGGAAGTTCGAGAATGCATCTTCTCATGATCCTCCTTCAAGCACACTTAAGTTTGCATGGAGTTTTCCATTTGGACAACTTACAACTACAGCTGTAGATTATGCTCCAGCTGTATCTACATTACCAAGGTGGGCATTACCAGTTTTGAAGGACAAAAAGCTCAAGGAGAGGTTTAGATTGGATGTCAGGGGACGTTCTTCACAGAGAGTGGTGAGGTGCTGAACAGCTGCCCTGAGAGGCTGTGGATGCCCCATCCCTGGAAGTGTTCAGTAACCAGGTTGGATGGGGCCCTGGACAACCTGGGCGAGTGCCAGATGTGGGGGTTGGTGGCCCTGCCTGTGGCAGGGGGTCAGAACTTGATGATCCTTGGGGTCCCTTCCAACCCAAGCCAGTAGTATATGGTTCTACGACTCTATGACAAGGGATAGGTTAAGACTATCCCCAACAGATTTCCACACAAAATTATAGAAAGGTTTCCTGAAGCACAAAGGCCCACAGCAGATGACAGGCAGGTGACACCGAGTTAAATATACAGTGATGCAGAGGGATTTCAGTGCTGACCTAGATAAGGCAAATGCCAATGTCTCTGAGGCACAATTCCTTGAACACGTAACGATCAACTGATACACAGAATCATTCTCAAGATCTTCCTACTCCAAATCTTGTAGATTGAGAGAAAACCTCTATTTTTTGACAACACTGAAAAAAAAAGCAATTACTTACAGAGCTGGCTATCCAAAAGTACCAAAGCACGCAGTCTTTCTATTACAACATTTATTTTAGTATAGAAGGCACTTACAATACAGAAAGGAAAAAAAAAATGATAGGCACTGAAAGTGCAGTTAGAATTAAAATGACAAACAGTTCAACAGACAAAAAGAGCACCCTTCCCTGTTAACAATACAGCACACAGAAATGAAGCTATCGATGACCAGGTTTTTAAAGAGTTAGGGCATTTTTTTTTTGTCTTTTTTCTGTTTTTAATAGGAAAAGATAAAGGCTGTTCTACTGTGAATTGAAATTAAAAAAAAAAAAAAGGAATCTCCTCCACACACCTGTAAAAGGAATGGGGAGTTGGTGGTGGTTGCAAACACGGGGCCTTTTAGCTCCGGCACTGCAGGAGGTCCTGGTACATCTCAATGAGGTGAGCAGCCTCTCTCTGCCCAGAAAGCACAGCACCGTGGGTAGTGGAATAATACTTCCTGTGAGTGGCCTCCCCTGAAAACATCACCTGCATCGGCTGGAGGGGATAAGAAAAGTGGGAAAGCTCAGCAGAGCTTACTGAAAAGTATGCATGAGGCAAAAAGGAGACAATATTTTTGTGCCCTCCCGCGTCCCCATGAGGATCCCCTGACGTGTTATAGGTGTTTAATAAGTGGCTATTGAAACCCCACTGTAGTGTAAGACAAGTGTAGCTGGAACATCCAGCTCACCCTTCCTGGAATGCCTGCACATGGTTCATTGCAGGGCTGCAGCACCATCCCAGCTCCCACAGCCTCAAACAAAACTGCACAAGTCACTGAGCATCCAACTTCTGTGCTCTCTCTCCTCTTTGCTCCTCACAGATTAGACCTCAGCCTTCTGGACATTAAAGATTTATTTGGGAACTGCAGCTTCAGAAGGAAAGGCAGCCACATCTCAAAACCCACAGGGTGAAACAGTGCCTTCTCTCTCACATCAATAGTTCGGTGCTGGGTAAAATTGCTCCTCACTCACTTTTGAGGATTTCAGATCTCTCTCTTCCTCAAGAATGAGTGTGAAAGGTTCCTAAAGCTTCTGCTGTCTTTTTTAATAGATTTCCATGCTGAACAAAATTACATGGTGGCTCTGGGTGCTTGGACAGCTGCTTGGAGGCTGCATATTCATCAGCCATTGTCTCTGGATTTGGACGGGTTGGGTTTGGATCAATTTACTATTGCTCATAAGTTGAGCTGCAGTAACAATCTCCGTGTGTGCTCTCACTCTCTTTAAGAAAGTGAAGGCTGGGGAACAAATCCTCTGTCCCCTGCCAATGCATGAGTCCCTCAGCCAAGGACTGGGTTTCTATTACCCTGTTCTGCCAACACAGAAGGATTTCCTAATATGCTTCTCTGAAGTATTCAGACCTAGCCATTAGCAGGGGTTATGCTGTATATTCTGTGTATGCTTTAGATCAGAATAAACTGTTTTCCTAAGGAGCTCTGAACAAGCCAGTAATCCCATAAATGCAAAGATCACAATTTCAGAAGCCACCTGGATGCTCAGCTCTTGATACTTCTAGAGAGAGGTGGGAATCCCCAAGGTGCTGGGATTCCAGTCACTAAGGAGGTAAAATCCTACATCCATAATTTGTCCAGATGGGTATAAAAACACGGAAAACACTCTCCTGGAGGCCCCACCAGAAACTGTCTCTTTCCATCTGCCTCCCAGAAAACCCACTGCCCAGTGTCATGTTAGTCTTCTTGTCACTCAGCTGATTCGGGCCATACTTACAGTAGTTTTGGAGCTCTCAGCATAAGGCAGTGGCTTAGCAAGTTTCTCCACGTCGGCCCCACTAGACCCAACTTGGGTATAGGAGTAGGATCCACGGAAATTGGGATTGCTGCCCCAGGAGGACCGCAGGATCCGACGAGGTTTTGGAATGTTTGGATTCCCTGGGTGGAAGACAAGAGGAGAGAAAAAGTGAGACTGCATTCAAGAGAAAACATCTGTGCAAGTTGTGAGTGGCTCGTATTCAAAACGCATCCCGGCAGAGCCTACAGGGTACGTGGAAGAGATCCTAAACCAGATCTCCTTTCTATTGCTGTGTTCCAGGTATCTAAATGACAGAAACAGCATCCCTTTGAATTCCAGTCATCCACTCCCAGCCTTACATTTTAGGAAAGATTGTTAAAACACACACAAGCGATTTGGGAGCCCCAGAGTGGGAGATGCCCAGCTGTAAAGTGTAGCTAAGTACTGTGATGTTTAGTTCTACTAAATAATTATGTACTTGTGCCTTTAATTCCCTAAAATCAGGAGCAGGTTATTGCCCTGGTTCAGCTACCACTTTTAGGAGTGCACTGTGTCTACCACAATGATACGCAGGGCTTATATAGGAAATATAAGGCTGAAACACAGCAAAGGCACCTGGGTGGCTTGCTAGTGTACACTGTGAACACTTTCTAACCACTAATACACAGATCAAAATATGGCACGGACCAGCAAACAAATACACCCTACAAACAAAATACACCCTACAAATGAATGTTGTTTCAGGGCTGTGCATAACAAAGGCTCTAAAACACACTCCTCCAAGAATCATCAAAGCAAGAATGCCTGGGATGGAAGTGAAAAGCCCAAGGGAGTCTGAGAATAGGGAGCTCTCAGATGTGTCAAGGAAATAAGTTATCGTGTTTTATTTTGAAGGGCTGTGGGAAAGCTCAGGAGAATGCACCATGAACACCATGAGAGGACACAACAGCAAGCAGTCATCCATCATAGAATCATAGAATGGCCTGGGTTGAAAAGGACCACAATGATCACTGAGTTTCAACCCCCCTGCTGTGTGCAGGGTCGCCAACCACCAGACCAGGCTGCCCAGAGCCACATCCAGCCTGGCCTTGAATGCCTCCAGGGATGGGGCATCCACAGCCTCCTTGGGCAACCTGTCCCAGTGCATCACCATCATGCTGCATTACAAAAAACAACCACACAAGTAAAAGGAGTCTCTGCAGTGGGATGGTGATGCTTCTCCTGTAGTTACTGCATGTTCACATATTCCACTGCCAACGTAGAGTCAACATGTAAAATGACAGTAGAAAGATAGTTAACAGAATCATAAAGTACCCTGAGTTGAAAGGGACCCATAAAGATCATCAAGTCCAACTCCTGGCTCCACAAAGGACCAAACAAACACAGTGTTTCTACATTAGTGAGACGATGGCTTGTTGGATAAGGCCACATATGTAAAATACTGAAATTTGTTAACAAAAGAATTTGTGGAGTCATCAGCTCAATTAACAATGGTATAAATCCCATAATATTTGATAGAATAGTCATTAAAACTGGTAAAAAAAAAACAGCTTTGCATCTCTCTAGTGTTTCCCACGGATGATCGTGTGCCACATATACACAGAAGCAAACAGCAGCCTTCCCAGAAGGAAATTATTTTTCACATAGCAACTTCCATCACAGGGGAAACCAGAGCACAGCAACACGAAGCACAGAGATACCTCTGTCAGCATGGACCTAAGGAGCCCTGGGTACTTTATATGGCAGCTGTGTAGAACAGAAGCCAATCTCCTTCCCTAGCACCACACTGTGTAGTGCAGACATCTCAGCTGTCCCGAGATCCCCTAAGGTTTTCCTTTACGGTTCTCCAGTACACCAGACCACGATACAAATGTCTCCTGTGCACCTCTTGCACTGCTGTTTGCAACACAGAAACTACAAAGACTGCCAGACTCTTTCAAGGAATATATTTAATTGGGCTTTCTCAATCTGCTTTTAAATAGATGGGTAAACACGTGCTTTTGCCTACAGATAAAAGTAACAGCCAGCACAGATGTGGAAACATGTAAGAACTGAGCACTCACTGACTGTCCAAACAGAGATAAAATGTCCAAACAAAGAAATCAGCCTTCACTAAAATAGGACACATTTTTTATGCCACTGAGTCCCATTTGTGAAGCTACGGAAGATAAATTCACATGCTTCCAACAGTCCTCTCTTCATTCTGCACATTTACTGGCTATGAGACTGATTATGAGACACTGAATCAATTAAGACACCCAAACTTAGATTATCTACCAGCAGAGCATCTAAAATCCCATCAATGCCAACAGAGATCAGTGGTACTATCCCTATACATCAGTGTTCACAGACAACAAAGGGACGTTAGGACATCCCAGCACAGCACTGAAAAGAGATCCATTGCCTTTTGGAGAAGTAGCTGGAGGACAGGCAGGACTCCTCAGTGCATCTCTAGCCTCAGCTTGGCAAATCAGAGGGAGCAGGCCTGCAATTATCACCTTCTGGCATCTAATGCTCGGAGCTTAGCCAACAAAGTAAGCAGAGCAAGACCTCTAATTGTCTGAAGGCATCCTATTTAATCAGATCTACAGGAGCCTGCTCCCTTCTGTCATCCAGCTGTGAAGAGCTGTAACTGTCAATGGTTCTTAGGCTAGAACAACCCCAAGTGTTTTTATCAGCAAAGCCAGATAAGCCCCAGCACTAACCTGCAAGGTATGTCATATTCTCTTAGAGAGAAATTCTCTGTATAATATAACACTCCAAAAGAATGGGTTGATTTTGACTTGTCCAACACCCTCTGAAGCCAATGGAAAAGGCTCCACGAGCAACAGACCAAGGAAGATCTGAACTACCTTACAGAAGAGCCTCTCTTTCCATCAAGTTCAGGGTCAAGTCTAAGCTCCTGGGGAGCAATGGTAAAATTATGTAGCCAAACAACTATCCCCAAAAAACTAACAGGTGTGTTTTTGGTTTTCTTTTTGGAAATAAGTGGAACAGGTCATGTTATATAAGGGGTGATTAAAGGACAGGTTGGAGACTTTTGCAGTCTTAAGCACAAAACGTTCACAGCAGGGCGAAGCTCTGTAATATTCCATGTGAATTTCTCCAGGATTAGATAACCCAGGATTGAAGGTTGAGACAAAAATCATTCAGCTGAAGAGTCTGATGGACAGTGACCAGGTGCAGCATCAGCTGGAACAGCAACTGCAGCACATACCAATGACTCAGTGCCAATGTATTTCCATCCCGGGAGGAACATCCAACACATACAAAACAATAACAACAAAGGAGCACAGCAAGGAAGAGGGATAGTTGGAGAGTATACACCCATCTGCCAAATTAAGACAAAGCCAAAGAATCAATTCTCATAGATAAATTGAGATGTTAAGAAAAAAAAAGAAAAGAAAAAGGAGGTTAAGTGAGAAGAGCTGCAGCAAACAAAGTTGTTTATACTCTCAGGGAGACGTCAGCACTAGAACTTGGCTTTTAAAGCCTCCTGTCGTGCTTCCACAGAGCAGCAGCTGGCCTGCTGAAGTCAAGAGGAATGAAGGCGTGTGTGTACTACTACTGCAACGTAATGCAGGGATACCCAACACCACTGAAAACAAACAGCTCAGGAAACAGAAGCTGCCCGGAGTTCAGCAATGATTCATCCTACTTCTCTGCAGGCTGCAGTAGAACCACAGGGTCATCATCCGTCACGGATGTATCACTGAGAAGAATGAGAGAAAGATTCAGCTTTGGTCTCTGCAATAGGGTTTTTGAAAACATAGTCTAGCCAATGTTTTCTAGAGAGACTACTAAAATGTAAAACCTCTTCTGGCAATGGTCAGCTATGTAGGCAGTCCTCAGCTTCCAGGTTCCCTCCTCTAGATCTCTGCATTGTCAGCAGCAAATGGTCTGTAAATGCAGGGGAAAGCTACACTTGTGAAGGCAAATTTCTTCAATTAACTGGAGATCGTGGACAAGAGGTAAGGCTGGAAACTCACTGGGTGTTGAGATTTGAGTAGCATGAGGTAACAGATATAAACAAGTTAATCAGGAGATTGTTTCTAGAATAGCATAAAATATATCTAATCTTGGAGGGCACAGCTCTTACAAATACTTACCATTTGTGATTAAACAAAGCAGAGGATGTGGAATCCTCAAGCACTTCAGTCCACCACTTCCTGAGCTGGTTATCAGCCCCTCTGTATAAATAGCTTCCAGGCACACCCAAGCAGGAGGTATGCTGGAAGTGCTTACCCAACCCAGTCAGGGCAACATAAGATGCTAAAGAACTAAAAATTACTCTAGCATACTTCCTTCCTAATGGTTATTCTACACCCAACCCCCACTCTCCCTCTCTTCTCCACTCACCCAATGAACCAGGGCAAGGCTGACCTGTAAATTTCCGTAGCATTTCGGTGCAGGTTTCTGCCACAGTTTCATCATCGCACTTCTCCATGATCAAAGCCTCTTCTCCACAGATCCAGCCACTCAACACGTGGCCATACCTCTCTGGTGGGTAGAGTACATCGAAGCTGCAGATCTTCTTGTACCACAGCTCCTCGGGGTAAGTCAAGCTCTCGCTCTCCGCCTCATCTTCCCAGACAAATTGGATGCTGTTGCATTCAGAACTCCAGAAAGGCTCTTCGAACTCAAGGAAAATCTTGTCGGTGGTATTGATGCCCAGTTTCTCAATGGCCATCACCTTCTCCTCGGGCAAGCGGGGATGGAACAGGCTCTCATGGCGTTTCTTCAAGACTCCCAGGGACACGGTCACAATGACATGGTCAGCTGGGATGAACTCACAGTCCTCGCACTCCACGAAGACATTGGAGCCCCTGTCCTCCTCAGGGAGGTCACTGTTGTGGTCAGCCACCCTCTCAATCTCCTTGCTGACCGACTGGTTCCAGTGGATGCACTTGACCGGCTTGCGGAGCTGAATGACGGATTCAGGAATGGAGCGGGCTAAAATCTCCACGATTTTAATGAAACCACATGGAATGATGTGATGAGCCCCAGGGATCTCTGTCCATTCCCCAAATTCGCTGAGCGAGACTTCATCCATGCTGTGGGAGCTGCTCTCACAGCTCTCTACCTAAGGAAAAACAACACAGAAGCAACATTGCCACAGAGCAACTCACTGCAAGGGCAAA
Organism: Gallus gallus; assembly: GCF_016699485.2. NCBI lineage: Eukaryota > Metazoa > Chordata > Aves > Galliformes > Phasianidae > Gallus > Gallus gallus. The sequence goes on from NC_052535.1 coordinate 87,999,887, forward strand.
AAGCAGATGCTCAAGCTGGGAATCCTGAATCTCCCTCTTACAGCACATTATTGTCGCCAGTAAAAAAGTGTTCTGCAAGATCTGATTAAATCTGTCCCTTAACCTTGCTTCTAATTAGAGAAACTACTTTGTTATGGTCACAAGCTGCACTGGCCTTGGTTGCATGGGTCACAGTTCCATCAGCCATGGTTAAGAGATGATGTGTCTTCTTCTGATGACACTGGGTTACAGTTCTGACTGTCTCCTAACATTAAAAACCCACAGTCCTGTCCAGAGACTTGCTGCTTGGCACTTCCACAACAGAAGCTGGAGCTGTGTTAATCAGATGCTCTCCCCCATGTTAATAAACATCCCCTTGAGGAGCCATGAAAAATTTTTGACAGCTATTTCTGCTGTCTGCAGCTTTCAATGTGCTGTCAGTCAGCAATCAGCAAGCAAACTATCTGCAGGAGGTGGTAGGACTCAATATAGAAGGAACTAAAGGAGACAGGAAAGGGAAACATCAAGATGTGAGACACTTGCAATTGGTTCTCTCAATGTGATTATCAAAGCTGTAGCTTGCATCAATCCCTCAGACAAAGGCAGAAATGTTTGGTCTGCCTCATGGTAAGTTTCTAATAAAGATGCATAGGACACAGTGATCTAAGAATCCTCAAATCACAATTATTCCCACATTGTAGTTCTTTAAGCATTTTAGATGAAGAGAACTTTACAGTTCCATGCCTCACCCTTTCACCCCATTTTCCAGGCCTTTCCACACTTTGAAGACTACCCTTGGAAGCCTGGAACATGCTGATGCAGGGCAGGAATCTCCACGCTGGGCTAAGACATCGTGCAAATAAGTCAGATAGCTGTTTAGGAAAAGGTTAAAGTTGCACTAAGTAGTTCACAGGCTGCTCCTGGGACTGTATCAAGGCAGTTGCCCCAACCCGAGCATTGCACAGTGTTGCCAGGGAAGGATTAGGCAGGAACTGCCACTGGGCCACGTTGCCAGCAGGTCTTGAAGATCTGTCCTCTGAGCCTGCTGTGTTTCTACCCCATCCGGTGTCACTCAGGGTCAGTTCTGCTGAACTGCAGCACAGATCCTGTGCCCTGGGTCACACAACAGGGCCACTCGTCTGGGGATGAGTGACTCATTATGGAGATAACAAACAGTGATGGCTGTTGGGTTATTTCATTCAGGAAGGAAAAGTGCAAACCAGTTAACAGGGAGAAAAACAAGCAGCTACCAAGACCATGCTTCAGCTGAAATACTGGTTAATCCTCACTTTCTCAGCAGCTACTCTGATCTGAGAGTCTTAAGTCTCAGAAGCTTTATTGTTCTCAGGTATTTACATGAGAAAGGATTTGCAAGAGCTGCAGAGAAAAGTCTCTGGCTGTAGCAACCTGTAGAAACCACAAAGGCAACCACCAGAAAAAAAAAAAAAAACAGGAGTGCATCAAATGAATAACATCATCTGCACTGGTAAAACTGCATGGATAAAATAGTAAGTAACCAGTCATTAGGAAATGGAGCTGCCACACTATACAAGTTCTTTGTTTAGGATTCTGAGGTATCAGAGAAGTTTTAAGATGCCTGAGTTCAAATCTCAGCTTTATCACAGACCTCTTGGGATACTCTTTAAGTCTTTATCTCTTTATCTTCAGTGAATACCACATACTTACTCATGTCACAGAATGCTGCCTGGCTCCCCTGTCTCATTTCATAAGCCTTTAAGTCATTATAATTGAAATAGGAACGACTGTTACACTTTACTTGTGGAGTGCCTGATGCAGCATTAAGTCCTCATCCCACAGAGATCTCATTTAGGCCAAGGCATCAAGGAGATAAAAAGAACTAGGGGAGCCGTGAGGAAAGATGATTAGGACATTGGTTCATACAGTCTGCCTTTGACTTTATTACTTTACCTTTCAAAATGCTTTCCAGGGATTTCTTCAGCAAATTACTCGTACCAAAGTTACATTTCTTCTGGTCTCTGAGATATGGGTAGAGGCAGAAGGGGGTAAAAGATACTTGGTGGGATCACGGGGTGCCAAGTGTAAGGCACGAGACAACACATGAGTAAAAGAAGATGACAACAGAGTAGCTCCAGGTGTAAGAAAACCTTAAATCAGACTAGGAAATCCCATTCTAATTAGAAAGCCAGAAAGCCAAGGTAAGAAAAAAAAACAACAAATGCATTGTTTCCTACAGCCACTGTCTTAGCATATGTCTCAAGAGGAAAGGTTGTCCATATAAACAAAAAACTGCCCAACAGCAAGAGCCCACAGCCAGCAATTCCTCAGTGATGGGACAGGCCTCTGTGGTCCCAGATTTTCTCAATTAATCAACAATGTGTACACATACCTTAAGGTACTGCTGGATCATGGCTAGTTTCAACCTCTTGACAGCCTCTGTGTCATCCGGATCGGCCTTGACACGTTTCCGGACCACGTCCCGTGTAAAGACGCCCACACTATTCTGGCTCTCAGCATTGACTGGTTTACCTCGTTGGAAGAACTCCTGAGTCAGGTTATAGACCTGCAAGAGATGGGATAGGAAGATGGACAACGTGATTCACAGCAGCATCCAAGCCCCATGCAGGATGCTTTTTCCTCCATCCAAATCCAGCATGTTCTGCTTATCTTCCCTTGCCAACCTCTGAGATTTAGTTCATTGCACACTCTGCTCCAACGCCACCTGTGACTGCACCCACAGCTGTGCTGGACAGAAGGAAGGAAACAAGACTTCCCTCCAGGCAAAGACAAATGGCCTAAGATAATCACCCTCACTCACCGGCAACAATCTAGTCATTATTAAGTCATCATTAAGTTAATATTAACTGACTGCTATTATTTATTTTAGCATGTGTTTTCTGTCACTTGCAGAAGAGCAGGTGACGTAGTCCATTCAAAGTCCCACCTCTGTGCCCCAGGAGCAGTCCCAGATCCATGACATTTTTCAGCCCTGGATTTCCACTCTATCAGCTACTTAAAAACAAGAAAACAACCATCCACCTTGGCCACCTGCTAGTGGCTGTCTGGAATAAGTCAGTATTTCTGCCTCTTAAGACTTCCAGAAGAGCCTGTGATTGAATCACTGCCCTTCATTTCAATGGAAAAACTCTGAGGTATCTTTTAACAGAGGAAAGCTTTTAAAAGGTGCCTCCCAGAAGGGCAATTCATCCCATTACTAACTTGTTTGCCCAGGATGAGTCACTGTAGACACCACCCCTAGAGGCTGGGGACATGGTTAGTGGGCATAGTGGTGACGGGTTGAGGGTTGGACTTGATGATCTTAAAGGTTTTTCCCAACCTTAATGATTCTGTTCTGTCTCACTTATATCATGCCACAAGGGGGGCACGGTGCATTTACAAGTAAAGAGGCAATATCTGCTCAGTGAGTTTTTCCTGTCTAAGTTGGTTTGACTAAAACTCATCATCCTTATTTGGAGACAGATGAATTAAGCATACTGAGGGATTCAGCTCAAAAATAAGTGCTTGGCAGGCAGCTAGCTGTCCATCAAGGTCTCCAAGAGCTTCCCACTGTCTACTGATACAGCTAATTAATCATGTTCCCGTTTCCTTCACCTCAGTGCTCCACAGAAGCTTGATTTTCTCTGGGGTTTTAGGAGTAATATGAATTTCAGGAGGCAAAATGGAAGAATAATGAAGACGGGAAGGTGCTGAGAGAAAATGCACAGGAACAGTAGGAACAGGAGAGAGCAGTCTGTGAGCAAATGGAGAAGAGAACAGATGAGGACAAGTAAAGAATGAGGAGAAAACTGAAGAAGAAAATATAGGGGAAAAAAGGGAAAATACATTTTAAGAGTAAGAAAAATGAGTAGAGGTGCTGAAGATAAGTGAGACTTGCAGACACTGAGACACAGAGCCTCTCCAAGCAGATGAGATGAGAAAGCTGGAGACCAATGCCCTTTACAAAACAAAGGCTTCCAGCAAAAGAAGGGGAATGGCATCTTCTCTATCTCCTAGAGTCAGCAACAGAATTTGGCAGTTTCAGCACCCCATTACTCTCAGTCTACAGAGTTCCAGGGCCCAGACCATCTCCAGCAAGTACAAGCTGCAAGGACCTTGCGTCAACACAACACAGCTCAGCTTCCATAAGCTGATTGCACACTATAAGCAGATAACACATTCACAAGACAAGCAAAGCTGTGTTAAAATCCAGCTACCATTTGGCCAAAAGGATATGTGAGCCATGGGTATGTTCTTATTAACTGTTGTACTCTTCATTGACCAACAGAGAAAAGAGCAGAAATGCCCAACTCACTGTGCTGTGAGTCACCAAGTAAAGCTGTTACTATGGATGTCATCCCATCAATCAGATAATGAATGAGCATGATTGGCACCTGGATTTATTATTTTTTTCTCAGAATCCCTGTTATTTCAGTGCTTTTATCCATTGTCAGGAAAGAAGCATGAGGATAAATGACAGCAAATCCTACACCAAGACATCCTACATCTGGGTTCAGGCAGAAAAATTAGCCCTAAAAGCACATCTGCAAGAACTATCAGCAGAAGCAAAAGAAGTAGAGTATCTCAAGCAACTACACATTTTAGGCACATTTCATCCCTAGTTCTGAGGATTTACATTCAATGCTGACGTTATATGGGATTGAAGATCAAATATTAAAATATGAATAGGTGTTAATGGAAAGGGTACGATGGCTTCACTTTTTCTGTCTCCTTTCTGACTTGCTTGGGGGTATACAATAACAAGGATTTCAATCAAGGGAACGTGGGCTCTACCAAGGATGTCCCCTCTATTACCTACACACGTTCACTACGTCAGTGCTCACTTACCACAGGAAGAGGCAGTCTCTTAGGAAGAACAAATCTAAATAAAGAAGCTTCTCAGGGCTGAAGGAGGTCAGGAAAGCACATCCCAAGCCACAATCCTTCCTGTACGTGCCAGTGACGATCCACAGCACTGCCTTTTCCTCACTTGGCTTAAAAACTCAAGTGACTTAATCCTCGATCAGCCCTAAACATTGATGGAGATAGGCTCATGTTGTTACCAGGCCAGACATCTGCCAGTGCAAAAGAAAGGCAGGGAGGGAACACTGACTCTTGGTGGCCCTTCGGTCCAGCTCTCTAAATAACACAACACACTGGAGCTTAATTGGAGATGGCACAAAGCCCAGCAAAGGGTGGGGGTGTGAAGGGTGGTAAACTTCGTCATTTTTTGGCTGCATCCCTCCCCAAGTGCACAGGAGAAAGCTGAGAGATAACAAGGCCATTAATTAGCTGATTGTTAAAGAGAGAGTTCCTGAGAAGGAGGTCTTTAGGGACTATGCCCTTACTGAGAAGTTTAAGTAAAAACAGGCATGTTCTCCAAATCAAGCTGGCCAATAGAATGTAAAACACCTGGGCAAGCATAGTGCATTTAACTGAAGTTCACCACCTCCCTCTCATCCTTCACAAATACCTGGGAATTGGCCGTAAAAGTTTATTTGCAGAGGAAAAGGAGGACTAAACAGTGACAGAAGTGACCCATCTTAACTCTAAGATAGGCTGTCTCCAGTTACACTTATTCATATACACACACAGAGAATCAAGCTGCATACATAACCTCCATCCTTCCCACTCCTGCCCCTTTTCTTTGTGGGTCACACATAAGGAGATAGAGTCCTAAATCCCTCCCAGCTCCAGGCTCCCTGAATTATCCTACCCAGAGCAGAGAGAAAGATGGGAAGACCAAGAATGTGTGGCATCACACCCTGGTGAACCACCCAGTGGCACTGAGAGACATGGTTAGTGGGCATGATGGTGATGGGTTGATAGGTGGACTTGCTGATCTTAGTGGTCTTTTCCAGTCTTAACGATTCTATGACTCAGTGCTGGTGCACAACTTTTGCTCCTTTCTTAGAGGGCTGAGCAAAAGCACAACGATCATCAGCAGTGCCAGTCCTGCACAGTGCAAGGTCTGAGACAGTCTTAAAACAACACTGCTTCTCAGCTAAGACAGACTCTCATAGGGAACTTTCTGCTTTAAAATGAAGATGGCTCAGCTTTCTTGTAACCAGCCAGAGGCTTCTGTGAGGCATCCTTTCAGCTGTTAGAAATCCAGGCTACTGCAAACAAAAAGAAGCAAAACTCAGATAGAAGGAGAAGCCAGCCAAAAAAAGATTGGATAAGTGCCTGGAAAAAGCCTCAGGACTCTCCAGTGAATTAGTGAGGCTAAGCTGGTGACACTGGGATGCACTGCCATTCACACTAGAAGAATTCAGCACGCAGAGGGAGACCTCACCTTGTTGGCTACAGTCTCAGTGACCCCATATCCCCAGGAGAAACACTTGAGGGATATCCTCTGGGCTTGACTTTGGTATCCAAATGACAAAATAACTGAGACTAGAGAAATACACATCGAGAAGCAGAGGTAGAGGCACACACAGAGCCCAAGCACATGGCTGCAGCAAAAGGACAGCAGCCTGAGAGCATGGGAAGCAAGCCGGCTGTGCAGGGCAAGGCAGGCATCTGAAGCTGTGACAAATTTAGCCCCTGTTCGTTCAGGACTACATTTTCCACTGTTAATGCCAGTGCTCCATCTCTAATTAGGCTTTGCATCTTTTTTATTTTATTTTATTCTCCTTTTTGAGTCAGGACAGCTTGTGTCAGTCACAGCCTTTGCTATATGAGTCTTTTCTACAGCGGGAGATGCAGCCTGAGAGATGACACATGATGTTGGACCAAGGCTCCAAGTAGGGTCTGGGAGCTCCTGTAAGGCAGAGCAGGAGTGTGACCTCAGGGTTTGGTGATCTGTAAAATGGTTGTTTGTGTTGGACAACTTCGCAGTATTCTAACACCTAAAATCCTGCCTCCTAAAAGTGCAGATTGACAGAACTGAAGACCAATTTCTACTGCTCCTTCCCAGCACCCATTTCATCACCAGAGAAACCAAGAGGTTATTGGCCAGCTGGGACCAAAAGGAAGTTGGAATGGACTCTAGTGAAACTGCAAAACAAAACAATAAAGAAAAAAGCAAGGAGGAGGTAGGAAGGAGGAGAGGAAAAAAATAGAAAAGCACCAGGCTGACTCAGCACGTGTAAACAGAAACATTCCCTGCATTTATGTCAGAGGGAAAGGTTCCCAAAGCCGCCTGCACACTGCACGTGTTCCTGTCTTCCCCCTCCCTGAGGCATTTGTATATACATACAGCCTTTTTAAGTGGTGATTTTCAGGAGGTCACAGAAACCGCTCTTCCTCATCAGTGCAGGGAAGAGCTCAGTCTGTGGGTTGACTCACCGCAGACTGTCCAATCTGACACCCTGGAACAAGAAGCTAAATAAAACCATGGGTTGCCCTGCAAGAAATCTGAGCACACTTTGAGGGACTGAAGAGAAAGCAACAGCAGTCAGAGGCTGTCTGATGTCCTCTCCTTGGGTAAGCTGTCCCTTGTAAATTCTTTATTGCAGAGAGTGGCTGTAGACATTTTTACAATTCATAAATGTGAGATCATTCTCTGTTTCCTAGCAATAAAGATATCCTGTGGCAACGATAAGCTAATTGCACACTGCGTACAGAAGATTAACTTTAAACGTGTTGTTCTCTCATCTCACTGGCTGCCTCCTTTTCCTTGCTTTAAAAGGAAGGGCAGATTTACCAAATCAACCATTTTTAAAACACTGACACCTTGTTACAGCCTTTATCTTACTGACTGTATCTCAAAGCCAAGTAGCTCTCATCTTAGTACTCTTTTCCTTTCAGAGTCAGCACCTGACAGCCTCCCTTTGGTGGAGACTTTCTTAATCATCCCTGAGATAGGATGATCACTGAGCAGTGCAAGGAGTTGGTGGAGTTCCATTTACATAAGTAATGATGCTCACTGAGATATTTTCACTTATTTTCTCCTCCTCTTCCATTCTTATATGCTGTTAATCTTGCTCCACATGTTTTACCCATCTTTCAATCTGGCTGGCTGTGGCTCTGTTTTGACCCAGTAGTCTGAAAAAGCAGTTCAGATGAATTATCCCCACCTACATTTGTCCAGAATGATCTCCTTTCCATGCAGAATTACTAAATAATTCCATACTGGATTCCTAAGGTTGCTAAATTCCTCCCATAATGAGGTTTCTTTGAAATTCCTACAACTTTTGTCTAAAACTGAAATAATTCTGTGCCACCTCATCACAGATTGCAATTCAGAGCCCCAGGATATATGACTAAAAGTCTTTCCAAGTGAAAAATCCACATCCTTCCTCCACATAATATTCTTAATAATTAAGTTCTTAATAATTCTTTACAGGCTACAGTGATTTTTCCCTTGGAGACTTTCTAAATGTTCATGGACAGATTTTTAAACAGAAACTATCCAAGGGTAATCTCGCTCTACTGTGTGTTTATCCACGCATCAAATACTATGAAGTTCATTGTCAGATGAAAATCTGAAGGTTGTGGGCATACCTACAGACTGATGAAAATAATCCCGTTTGGCTGTGATTTGGATCTCAACAGTGTTGCCCAGTTACATCAATGCAAAAGTGGTGCATCTTGTCTAAGAATTTTACACTGGCATACGGCTTCTTCAGCAGAGCTTAATCTTTCCACTAAACATATATTCCCATTTCCATCTTGTAGTCTTCCTTTTAATATTTTTAGGTTCTGTATGTGTAGTTTTGTGGGGTTTTTTTCCTATTTGGCTCTTCTACCACATCCGGAGGCCCTCTTCTGTTCAGTGTATATGGGGAGATCAGTAAACACTGAACAAAAATAAGTTAGAAAGACTTTAAACCAAAGCCAATACTGGCCTGAACCTACAATAAAAGATGTCCTTATCCTTCTGATGCAGGAAAACTTGCAATTCCTACGACACTGAGTTGACTTTGGCACACTACACTGTACATTATGGTATTTATAACATCAATAAAACGTCACAGGGCTACAATGTTTAGCTGGTTGTTGCTAAGCTTTTGCATTCTGCTTTGTTTAGTAATTTGATCCCTCCTTTACCCTTTTAATTAAGTAGAAACTTTCTAGAGCAAATGATTGGGTCTCTCCAGCAATCACTGGAAGCGATTAAATTGATGCCGTGGAAAAATTGTTCATCCTAACAACAGTAATCCCACATCAAAGACAAATGGGTTGCACTTAAGCAGATGAACAAAAATGCAGGGTTGATTTTTTGAAAAGAAATTCAAGACATTACTGGATTTCTACCTTTGTGGAAATAACAAAGGCTCCCAGTGTTTCATGGAAAGCTACAAGCTGACAGAGTAGCTGAATACCAACCTCGTTGTATAAATCACTGAATTCTTCAACCACATCTTTTGGGATCCTTTGCCCGTTGTTGGTAAGATGATAAGCCACCCCATTCTTGGAGTAAAGACTGATCCGGCCAACACTTCTCTCACCATCAGTAGTCTCTTCAAGTAAACCATTGTCTTCTGCTAGATGATAGACTGGGTTTCCATGTGAACCATGAATCCACGTAGCTCCCAGTTCAAAAGTGGCGTGCCCTGCAGGACAGTAAATAAAGCACACTAGTTATGGAAGCACATTTTTCTGAAAGCATGAAGGGATGCTTCCAACAAGGATACATTACACTGACACTCCTCTGATACTGAAGGTGAAATACAGAATCCTTTAGGTTCCCAGTTCTTATCATTATTGTTGTCAGCTGCTCTACCTGTCTAAATCATCTCCTTTTAATCCTAAAACCTAAGAACACAACTGAACAGCGGAAGATGTACTGCTCGTGTTGCAGTTTAAGCTGTGCAACAGTGAAGAGCTGGGGAGGGAGAAAAAGAAAAGAGCTGTAAGGAGCCACACTGCAATACTGCAAGATATGAGGACACATAAGAGGATAGTTATATAATATAGAAAGAGAACCAAAGAATCATTGAGGTTGGAAAAAACATCTAAGATCATCAAGTCCAACTGTCAACACATCACCACCATGCCCAAGTAAGAGAGAAAGAGCATATACAGATTACCTAAAGATTTCAAATACCTGCTGTACTGTAGAGGAGTGGATAAAAGCCTCACAGGAAGAAAAGCTCTGACAGCAGGGAGCAGGAGGAAAAACTGGGACTGCCCTGGGACAGCAACACTGATCTACAAACTGAACCCTTTCCCATAATTAAAAATGAATGTTATTTATAAACATGGTTTGTGTTACAGTTAGTTAATAGTCGGACTAAATGAAACAGAAAAATGCATTTCCGTTCCCCAAATGAGGGAACAGATCCTATTTTACTACTGGTGTCCTTGAAAATTTCTATCAGGTTCTTTAAAAGCTGCAGGTTAAGCATCAAACAAGTTTTGCCTTCAGCACTGCTAGCAAAACAGAAAGAGTTTGGTCAGCCCCACTCTCCTCCCTTTCTTATGACTAACAGGGTATGAACCAGCATTGGGCTGATGGCACAGGACAAAGTTCAGCAGCTGGAAGGAGGTCCTGCAGCAAAGTTTAACAGAGCAGCATCCCAGTCAACAGCACACTGTGCAGCTCACTCTGCAGAAGTGTGCAAATGTCTCATTAAGTGGGATGCTAATAGGATCCGGCTTGATGAAGGAAGGATCACGCAGTTAGCAGTCATCAGATACTGTTTAAGATGTAAATTGATGCTCAGATAGAAAGCCACTGCAGCACCATACTCACACAGTCAAGTTTAATAGGTGAAAGCTCCAAGAAATGTGGCTGAGAAACTGCCTCAAAGAGAAACTCCATATATCTCATTTTTCTGAGCAGACAACAGCCTTGTCACTAAATAGCACGACTGTCCTTCAAAATACACATCACAGGACTTGAGCGCTACGTGTTCCTTATGTGTGTCCTATGCGTTCCCACTTCAAAGCGTGGGGATCAGAGCATGCAGCATCCAGGCACAAAGATGAATACTGACGACACTGCAAACCCTAACGCAGTCCCTGCACACCCAGCCTGGCGGAAATGACTGCTGTAGGTTGGCAGCCAAAGGTACAAAGCTCATAAATATTGCATGTGGCAGTCACCTCATTAAGGCAGTCCTCCTGCGAGTCATCACATGCCAGATCAGTAGCAGGCATAGTGCCTGCTGCGTTATGTCAGGAGCTCGCTCTCTGCAGCACTAACAATCTTCCTGCACGGAGCTCTTATTTATGGGGCTTATACCTGAGCTTTGAAAGAAGAATACATTGGTGCTCAGTTGCATGAATGATGCATTGCTATTTTCAGTAGCTGCGTGGAATGTCATCAAATATCAACGCACTGAAAATAGTCATTCTTGCCTGTGGGTCTTAGAAACTCACAATCATCTCCGAGTGGATAAGCAAGCTGTTGCCTAATGTAAGTTACATGATCAATTATTTAAAAGTGTAAAAAAAAAAAACAAACATATTTTTTAAGCAGAGAAAGTTAATTTATAAAAGATTTTTGTTTCAATATTCATCTACTTGGAATGAATCTGTCGATACAACAAAAATAAAGTCTACTTCCGACTCTGCAGAGGCAATTACTGAGACACAAGCAGCAGACAAAACAGGCCTGTGCACAACAATACACCAGAGCAGCAGTTTTCCAAAGGAATGCACAGATTGCATATCAAGCCTTCTGACTACGCACAGGAACTCTCCCATTTCCCTTTGAAGCCCTGACTATTCCTTGCGTATCCTGTCGTGAAATATCTGCAGTGGGGACAGATGTCGTGGCTCGTGTACAAGAAACACAATCCAGAAACAGAAACCCTCTGCCTCACCTGTCCTAGAGGGTTCACCTGTTCTGATGAAGACTTAAGGCAGGTCTTCAGTCAAGGAGTGGCTAGGGAACTGTAACGTTCACATGCCATTTAGACAAGCAGATCAAAGTGGTCACATGTTGAAGACCCAGAATAACCACTTTTGTAACCATTTTTGGAAGGTTTAGCCAGTTCAGAAAAAATGAGCAGGTCTTGCATGCCCCAGGTGCAATCTTGCTGTTTGGAGCAGTGTGGAATGGAAAAAAAAATAGAGCTCAAGATTATATTGACCTTTTGCCTTGTATCAGCAAATAGGGAGGTTGTGAGCACTGCTGCTTCTGAAGACCTCACCACCCAACATAGCTCCAAAATCATTTAGTTAAAGGGAATGTGAATCTGCAAAGCATGCAAGGGGCCAGAATGTACTCCCACCATGGGAAAGAACTGCAGTAAAGACAGTCAATCTCTATACAATATAATCTTGACAACTTGAAAAAGATAATTTGAGTTGGAAGAGATCTTTAAGGTTCAGTGCCTCTCTCCTGCAATGAACAGGGACACCCACAGCTACATCAGGTGCTCAGAGCCCCATCCTGCCTCACCTTGAGCATCTCCAGGAATGCCTCACATTAGTTAAAGTGATAACCAAGAGAAAGTAGGTTCCCAAGCGAAGGTAAAGAGATGATGAGTAACTGGTGAAGGTGCCCAAAAGAGGGAACTGCTCTCTGTACCAGTAGCACAGAATTATTTCACAGGTGCACTGATGAAATTATATATTGCTCCCTGCAGATTTCAGATCTTTGACACTTCCCTTCTCTTGCAGACACGATCCAGGATATTTTTAATACAGCGTATTGTGTGTAGAGGACACACTTCCCATTCTAAGCTCTATGCCAAGTCTCAGCAGAACGTAAAGTGCCCTATTCAAACCCTGGAAATCAGATTTGTCCAACTGCCTTTTCATTCATTTCCCTTTTAAAAGTTCATAGGACATCGCTGTTTATTTATTGTGGTCAGTTTATAGAGTAAAATATAGAAAGTGATGTTAGATAGAAAAAAGAGGCCAGCAAGAGGCCAAATCTAATAAATACATGGTGATATCAGAAACAGAATGAGTTAATTGAAATTAGGAAGTCAGTTCAGTAGAAGCAAAGAGCTTTCTGCCTCTTATGGAGAAGAGACAGGCAATGCTCTCCTAGATACCAAGGGAAAGTTTCACTGACTACTGAGCTGCAAAGGGCTACACTTAAATCATATCATATCATAGAATGGCCTGGGTTGAAAAGGACCTCAAAGATCATCTAGTTTCAACCCCCCTGCCATGGGCAGGGTCATCAACCACTAGACCAGCTTGTTCCACTTGTTCCAGTACTTTGCATTTAGAGATTTTACAAGCCCTTCCAACTGACTTGAGAAAGGAAGCCACAGAGGTAGGAAAGTAGGAAACAAGTATGAAAGGATACACTGAAGAGGTTTTTCCAGCAGCCTGATTCACAGGTAGCAGCTCTAGGGAAAGTAATGGGGCTATCAGTGAAACAGAATAGCACTGAGCTTGCCCCTTTGCTGTGATGTAAGTCACAGAGAAACAGACTGCCTATAAGACTTACTGATTGCTTCTAGTCAGCAGTCAAGCGGAAAGCAGTGGTGGAAGCTGTCCTTTACTGTTATTTAATCACAGAGCACTTCTCACAGAGCTCCTTCTATAAGAGTGAGAGTTATCATCAGTAAGACCTCCACTGTACAGAAACATGGTCTATTTTAGAGCAGCCCTCCCTTGCAAGACATGGGTAGCACACTCATACCAACTCATTCACCCTGAAAGGAGCCCAAGATGCGCATGCCAAGAAACCTTTTGTCAAATTAATTTAATAACGATACAAAAACCTGCAAACATTAAAAAAAAAAAAAGAGAAAGAGAGAGCCCAATGGATGACTAATTCCCCTTGAAGCACTGTTCTTACCAAGTTTCACACTTTGGACGCGGCCTCCAATTCGGTCAGTCGCCTCAAGGATAGTTACATCCGTGAAACCACTTTCCAAGAGTGCTTTTGCTGCGGACAGGCCTGCAAGCCCAGCACCAATAACTACTATTCGAGGCTGTCGTGTTCTCCGTAGGCCACTACTAAGAGGATCATCCGTGCTGTCTCCAGATATTTCACAACTTTGCATGCCGTCCAAGCTCTCTTTCTAAGGAACCTATGGAAAAAGCAGACAAGTGCATTGAGGGAACTCGGCTCAAAGGTATCCTCATCAAAATCCCAAAGAACTCTGCAAAAAAAAAAAAAAAAAAAAAAAAGTCCAGCAGGAGACACAGTGAACTTGGGATGTATAATAAGGATAAGTGAGGTCAAATTGGGTTGCAACAGCCTTTTGGCCTGGAGCAGGCCACTGGAAACTGGAGAAATCCCCACCCTCTTGTGCCATGCGGACTATTTCCAGGGAAGTCAAAGGATTTTCAAACTCTCATCTTTTAATATAACCTCCAGAAGTGGCAATTTTGTGGTAAAGACTTTAAAAGAATGAATGAGAAAATCACATACTCAGTGCTTACATGCTCCACAGCAACGCTAATGAAGCTTCACTTTGCCTCTGTGGCAACCACAAAGCACCAGCTTCAGATCACATAACGATGGGATAAGATAGAAAGGATTTAGCTCAAAGCATAGAGCTCAGATATCAAAACCAATCATTACAGAAGCGGTACAGATGAACAAAATGCTTCAACTGATGAAAGCCAAGGAGAGCCAGTTCAAAAAATCACCACCATGTGATGCAGCCCCCCTAGAGCCAACACTGTCCTGACACATCAGGAATTGCCTTATTCTTTGATGAGGAGAGGTTCAAACCCACAGTAGACCTGAGTAGAACAGCTTTACCTCTACCTACTCAACATATTCAAGTGCTTCTTCAAGCAGTATCCCCTGTTTTGCTCTGCAGACTCCTAGAGGCCATCTTTTTAACTGTATATGCCATTACTTCTCAAATCCCGTCACCTTATTTTAGTACACAACCTAAGCTTTATGGTTAAGGTTAGTCCTTTATCAGGGATCACCAAGTAGGATGCCATAATACACAAATGTCAACGTCAGGACATTTGGGTCAGTGTGGGTTCACACCCGTCCTCAAGAGCACCAAGAAACTGGGCACAAAGTCCCATACTCCTCCAAGTCCAAGAAGATATCAGTCCCGATTGATAACAAGAAACACACAGCCCTGGATTCTTCAGCCCGGGCATCAGATGGTGCCCAACAATTTGGACAAAGCATGCACAAAATTCCCAGGTTTCTTACTGCCCACCCACCCAACACTTACTGAAACCCAAAAAGTTATTATTGCCGCTTACCTGCTGCCAAGCTGCTGGATACCCCTTTCTGAGCTCTTTCCCAATTCTCCAAACATCTGGCCAGCATCAAAGACTCCTGTTTCTCCCTTGCATCACCAGGAGAAGTTTCAAACCTCTGTGCTTGAGAAACTGCTCAACTATTGCCGTATATCACCCTGCGTGCTAATTAAATACAAAGCAACAGTGATTTCATTTGGAGAGTCCCTTTTACTCTGGCATCTTCAAGTATTTATATACGTTGGCCAAACATCTCCTGCCCTCTGTAACAGAAGTGACACCAGACTGCAGTCCAGAGAGATTTAAGCAGTGGTGTTAAAAATAAAGTCGTCCTCCTGGTACTCCCAACAACCATTTTGAAAATGAGTAGTTTCAGGTTGAGCAGCTTCAATTCAACTCACTCTATGTGAGGCTTACCTGCAAGGGATATTAGCACAGTGGCTACAACAAACTGCCCATGCAGTATGCTCCAACTGCCACTGGACAACGGAACAGGTAACACAGAGCCACACCAAAAACTGCTACTGCTGTTAACAGCAGGCACCTCCTGATGAGCAGATCTTGGCTAGCAGATATTTGTCACAGGGAGCCAGCCACTGGTGTTTGAAGAGTTATTTCCAAGCCAAAGTCAACCATGCCAAGCTCTCAGTGCTTTCTAGCCCACATGTCATGAACCGTGGTCATCTGGCAGGTAGGAAAACTGTGAGCTGCCAACATGAGGTGCTGGACTTACTGCTGAACAAGCAGTACTCAAAAGCACTGCAATACTTTGAGGAAGTAGTAGCAAGAACGTTTTCCCCCTGGTTTTACAATCAACAGAAAAGCTCTGGAGCAGGAAGAGAGGAGGAGGATGCAAAGATCCCTCCCCACAGCAAACAATGAGATGGGTCAAGCTCCCAGTTGCAGACAACTTCCATCACTGCTCATCCTCTCTGGAGGTTGAGTGAAGCCACTCCATTTCATGGGACCTTGTGCCAAGGCTTCTCAAGGAGCAAACAGCCCATGGATCAACCAGTACTCCCTTACTTCCCAACCCAAGTGCGCCAGTTTATTGACTTTTCATCTAACAAGGTAAGAAGTGAGATTTCTTTGGGTTATTTTAAGATCTTTAAAATTGGCCATGAACACTAGGACCTCTCTACTCAAAGCCTCAGGGAAGTCCACCACTGGGATATGAAGGGCAAAGAAAAGGGTGCCTAAGAACAGCCAGAGAAAGTCATATTGAAGTGTATGATTTGTACAAATAGGAACAACGCTCTCCTAGTTTAAGGCCAGCAAGCTTCCAGCACTAAGTCCAGTAGGGATGTCATAAAGAGGAGAGAACATCCACACCTCTGACTATAACAATCCCTGGGGACCTCTTCCCCTTGCATTTGCCTGCTCCTTTTTGAACACCTCTCTATTTCTGGCCCTCACATCAGCTCTGTGGCGAGGAGCTCCGTGGTCGAATAACTTAGCCCTTAATAGAAAAGCCTTCCAGACTTATTACAACCCACAGACATTTTACAACGCTCTCCACTTCTCAACCAGTCTTCACACAACACATCAATGCAAGTATTTCAGTTGCCACAGTAAAGAAGCATCTTTTCTGCCATCTACACCCCACACAAACAGCTGTAGCACAGCTTTTTAAGTACAGCTTTCCTAATCCTGGCCTTGGCAAGCTCATGTGAATTCTTCACATGAAAGCTTCAAGAAAATGTTTTTCCCTTCTGTTTCAGAATTTTAATACTGGATTAGGTGAGCTGTCTAGACAGATGAGAAAATAACAGGTTGTTTTGTGTGTTCAGAATCCTGATTTAGAAACCACCCTTAATTAGCCAACAACCTTTACTGGATGATCAGCAGGGGAAGGCAATTAAGATTTAGCAAGAGCCTGGGCTTCCCAATCAAACGCATGCTTCATTGTGAAATGAACAGACAATAAAACATCTATGAATCCTCATTGCACTTCATTTCAGTGCAGTGTATACACTGGGAGGTTCATAAGTAAGATAAGCACATAAAATACCTACCGTCATTATTCGCCAAGCCACCAGCCAGGGTTACATCCAATTGCAATATATATATACACATCATTCCACTGTGTCTTAAAAATGCATCCTTGATCCTCTTACCTCTTGTTTATCTGAGTGCCTTACTCATGGTATTTTACTCAATTCATCTCCCAGACCTGCTCTCCTTCCTCAGTGTCCATCACCACACAGCCCACGCCTCCCTAAGTGCCACTACCCTTCATTGGCCCCTTCTCACTACTGTCCAGTTACCCCATTCCAAAAAATATCTTTAAAAAAAATCCCTGAAAACATTCCCAAGAAAAAACCTGCGCTCAACCGCTGCTTCCCAACATGCAAATCTTTGCAACAATTTACTTTCTCCAATGGTCATCATTGGATGACTATCTTGGAATCTTAAGTTTCCATTCCTAGTATTGCACCCTAGATGCTGGTATTATCTTCCTCTAAACCAGCAGCAAAACCACCAAAGTTCAGAGGTGTGTCCACTTAAAGATTTTCTTCTGATCTTGCCAGCAAAACTTTGCAGCTCACACGGAAGAAGCCAGGGAAACACGGCTGTTCACAGCTGCCATCCTTATGACAACAATACTCTCTATTCTTCTAGGACCCGTAAGGAAAAGGTCAACGAGGTTCAGACAATATAAAACACAAAAATAAAATAAACAAAAACATTTCTCAAGGAAATCTCCTATTCTTAGCTCACCCGTATACTACCCTCATGGTAGCACTGTCATAGCTGCCATGACACACGGCAATGCACTGAAAACAAAGCTTGCATGCTTAAAAGTTTGTCTATGAGGTTTTATTTTCTTGGGTTTTTGTGTGTGTGTGTTTTTTTTTTCAACCTAGATCAGCTAGTTTAAAAAAAGGCCTCCTCTTCCTTCAGGTTTTGCTTCATAAGTAAGTTGTATACAAGCTGGGGCTGTGAGCTTCCAGCATGCCATAGACAATAATACTGGTCCCTTGAGGTGGGACTCCCCTCCTCACATTACATTTTGGGTGTCAACTTGCATCAGCTGTCTTCAGTGTGTCCACCAATGGAGGCCACCACAGGGTAATCCAGCCTGCTGATTTTCATAGGATCACAGAATCATTAAGGTTGGAAATGACCTCTAAGATCATGAAGTTCAACCCCTACCCATCCCACCATGCCCACTAACCACGTCTCCAAGTGCCACATCTCCAATGTTCTTGAACACCTCCCAGGTTGGTGACCCCATCACCTCCCTGGGAAGCCTGTGCCAGTGCCTGGGTTCCCACTGGGTCTTCCTTCGCTAGGAATTAAGCATCATCCTTAATCAGCAACCTAAACAACAGCATTCACTGTGTTTGTCTAAAAGGAACTTGGATAAAAAAGAACAAGATCTCACTTCATAGGAAAGACTAAATGGAAGCAGAAAAATCCGTCCTTTTATTATTATTTGAATTGCAACTATTCAGAATGCAGTCAACACATGACAGGGCACTACATGTGTGTTTGTAATGCAGGTTCATTGCTCGCAGTCCAAAGAGTGTTTACAAACAATGAACACTTGAAACCAATCATCTAATTTAATCCACGCAGAGATAAAGGAAGATTGAGCAACCAAGAGCAGAAGCCAGACCAATTCAGAAACAGAACCAAAACGGCTATTTTTAATAGTGACAGTAATCAGCTGTTGAAACACTTTCCACTATAGCCAGCGAAGATATTGCTTGAACCTTTTAAATCAGAACTGAACCTCTCATAGGCTCCAGAACCACCTGGATACAGAGTATGGTGCTGCAAATTAGCATGGTGCCATAGGGACAGTGCACACACGGGAGGTTTCTAATGGTGCCTAAGAAATGGGAAATAAAAAATAATAATTAAAAAAAAAGCAAATTTTTTTATTCAGTTTCAAAAGCTTTTTTTTTTTTTTTTTTCCTAATAGCTCTAATGATCTCCATTATTTCATCAAATGCATACAAAAGAATGGCAGTGCTGCTGGCTGTGGTTCTCCTTGACTCCTGGCACAACAAAAGCCCGTTTTGCAACTTCTCCCCCTTTTCCCCTTTCATCAGCCTTCTCAGAAGCCTGTTGTTTCAGGATGCTCTTTCCAAGCTCTCCAGGCTGTAAACATGTCAAACTGGAAGATCCTTCTTTTTGCCTTCCCCTCACTCCTCTCTTTCCTAATCCAGCCAGCTCTCTGCCAAATTCACTTATAGCTCTTTTCAGAGTCATTTACACCATCACAGGTAAAGCACGGAAGCAGAAGGCAGGAATATTATTAATTGAACTTAAGCACGTCACATCAGTCAGATGCATGAGTGAATGGAACAGGCAGCTGTTAAATCTGCCTTTGTTCCACAGTTGTGCAAACACCAACCCAGTAAGACTGCAACAGGTTTATTGCAGCGGAAGCGGGCACACCTTGTTTGCTATGCTACTTGGAGAGCTGCAGAAGCAGAATGGTCCTTAGCCACCCATGGACATAGCAGTGCCCTTTCTGAGCTCGTAAACCTGTGACAGCGACAGCACATGCACCAGAGAGATCAAGGTTAATTCGTGTTGGCTGCACATGCTGGAAACTCACCTCCTGCAGAGTGGTGTTTCATCACCATTCTCATGCTCAGGCTTTATCCAAGGCAACATTTCAGTCTGAACAAGCTTGCCAGCTGGATACGGGCAGCAGGAACAAGTCAGCCAGTCCCAAAGCAGTCCTGCTGGCCTCTCCTGCAGGCAGCAGGGCTTGCTAGAGGAGACCCATTTCGACAGCTCACCCGAAGTGGTGGTCAGAGGCAGCAGTTTTGAAAGCAGAGTTTTCCAGGGCTTGAAACACAGATCCTTGTTTTTCCCCCCCTCCCCCCATCAGTGCAACTTCAGCCCCTTGCTCCTCAGCACCTCTTCATGTGCTGCTCATCTTCCCCACAAGGCACAAGGAAGCCAGGCAGCCTTTCATGAAGACATGCCAGCATTTCTGCTACCTGTGCCCTGCCTTATGTTTCTGTGGCTGGAATTTATAAGGCTGGCTGTCAGAAAAAAAGCAAGTTTGAACCTCAGTTCATTGATAGAATCACAGCATCTTTTGAGTTGGAAGGGATCCTTAAAGGTCATCTCATCCAGATCCGCTGGAATAAACAGGGACATCTACACCTCCCAACCCTACTAGAATGTGCTGAGAGAGCTGGGGCTGTTCAGCCTGGAGAAGAGAAGAATCTGGGGAGACTTGAGAGCAGCCTTTCAATAGCTGAAGGGAGGCCATATGAAGGAAGGGGACAGACCCTTTAGCAGTGGTCTGCTGTGAGAGGATAAGGGGAAATGGTTTCAAACACCATCCTCAATTTTCTGAAATTTGGCCATCAGATGTGTCTTGAGGCACTGAAAAAGCTGCCCTTCAGCAGCGCTGACCTTAACAACAGCATCGACAAGCCCCACTTACAGACTACTGACCCACCCCAGTGACACACAGTGCGCAGCTGGATCAGACATCAAGGAAGGAAGCACAGTAATAACACACCATGTGTATTCTTAGACAGCGGCATGAACAGGATGCTTCCCATTTTATCTGTACGCCAAACCCTCAGCCTTCTGCCCCAAACCTCCTCAGAATCAGTTTTTGGAAAGCAGCAGAGACGTTCAGGCTGACTTGGCATTCTTTTTCCTCCTGAAATACCCCCAAAGAGACAGAAGGAAATCACAGCATTAACCTCTGCCTATCCAGACTCAGGTCTCCTCTAGTCTAAGAAGATAACCTTACCTGGGCTGCTGACATCTATAACAAAGCACTTCAAGTCTTACCTACATTAACCCCCCACTTCCAGCTATTTCACCTGCACATGTTGTATTTCAGACAAC
Source organism: Gallus gallus (assembly GCF_016699485.2). Classification (NCBI taxonomy): domain Eukaryota; kingdom Metazoa; phylum Chordata; class Aves; order Galliformes; family Phasianidae; genus Gallus; species Gallus gallus. The sequence continues at coordinate 88,020,713 of NC_052535.1, forward strand.
ACACCTGTGCAAAACTACTCAACTAGTAATGAATTTTGGTAATGCATTGGCACAGGCTGCCCAGTGAAGTTGTGGAGTCACCATCCCTGGACGTGGCCAAGAACCTTGGAGATGTGGCACTTGGAGACATGGTTAGTGGGCATGGTGGGGTTGGGTTGGGGTTGGACTTGGAGATCTTACTGGTTCTAATGACTGTATGAATGAGAAACAGCCCAAGGCTGCTCAATCTCAGAGTTGAGGCCATCAGGCCTTCTGCAGGCCACAGGCTCCAACGGCAGCTCCATTTGTAGTCCTTACACTGCTGGCCTTGAAAATAAGGCAGAAATGTCTTAAGTTCTCCAACACAAAAACAAGAAGTTCTGAGAAACAGCATTTTTCATTCCTTTGCTGAATCAGCAAGGATGCTGGAAGAGGTTCTGTGGTAAGAGCACTTATTAGTTCAGGCACTGGGCACCTCATTTCCTGAGCAGACAACGTTTATTGGAAGCTATGTTGCAAGAAATGACACAGCTGCATGGTGTCTGCATCTGAGTGCCCAGCCCAGCAGCCCATGCACCGTGGGAGATGTGAACAGAGCAGCATCTACAATAACACGTCAAATGAACTTGTTCAAAACTGATTCACACCAGTGCTACTTTTTCAATTGAGTAGCTGTTGACAAGCAGAGTATATTTAACAAGCCCCAAGCATCTTGGCATGCACTAGAAAGACTTCCTATTACGAGGTGGTTTTTTTAAAAGCCAACATATGGGCAGAGCAGGTTGTCTGCCACAGGGCACTTCCATACAGTGCTTGGCACTAACCAGACTGCAAGGATAGCCAAAAAATAAACCAAAGAACGTCATGCCAAGAACACAGGGAATGAATCACACCATTTATAGCGCTCTGATATAATGCACCATTATGTGTTTTTCAAATTCTTCTTATCCGAGGGAAAAGAAAATAAATCAAAATAATTGGCTGGCCTGAGGCTGATTCTCAAGCCTGTTCCTCTGGCTGAAGGGCAGCATGAGAATAGAGCAGGTTCAGCCAGCTCCCAAGTGCTGGGAAGGGAGTAGGATATCTTCAGTATCAAGTCCCTCTGACAGCCTGGTAGAAGCAGCCTGTCCAGCAGGTCAGCACCATGAGATGTGGGCTCTAGAGCTCCTGCTGCTCACACAGCTGATGAGAGTACTGCTTGTGCCAAAGGCTGCCGCCTTACACAGGACACATTCTAAGGAGTCACAGCAGCAACAAAAAGCAGAGCCAATAAATCCTCTGCTTTAGAGATCCCCCAAAGACAAAGCAAGTAGAAGCTGCAGCTGGCACACCAGCATGCTCTGTTTTGGGAGATTGTAGGGATAGGTACAAGGGCTCCCTTAACTAGAAGACATCCCACAACATCTGCTCCAACACAAAGAGGGCTTACACTACCGGAACACTCTGTTTCTGCATCAGGAGAAGCTGGAGAAACAGGGGCACCTGAATGGTATCCAACCTGCTTCAGCGAATGGGATATTCCTACCTCAGAATCACAGAATGGCTTGGATTGGAAGGGATCCCAAGGATCATCAAGTTCCAGAGGCCCCAGGCAGGGCTACCAATCTCCGGATCTGGCACACACCCAGGCTGCCCAGGGCCCCATCCAACCTGGTTATTGAACACCTCCAGGGATGGGGAATCCACAGCTTCTGTGGGCAGCTGTTCCAGCACCTCACCAGTCTCTCTGTGAAGAACTTCCCCCTGACACCCAATCTAAACCTTCCCTCCCAGAGCTTAAAACCATTCCCCCCTTGTCCTATCCTAACCCTAGCGATGGGAATCATGATCTAACCTTGAATTCTACAACCTGTGGTGGTAGAAATCATTGTGTATCTGCATACTACAGACCTGGGACCTACCAACCCCCTGATTTGGCTAGAACCTCAACAAGGAGAGCAAGATGCAGAGGGTAAAGAGCTCAGGAACAGAGCTGTTGAGTTAACCGGGACAAACAACCCAACTGGCCTGCCTTTTACTGTGTACCTGCACTATTGTTCAAAGTTAGTTTGGAGACTCAATACAAGCCTGGCAAGCACTGGCTGACCCACTGCTGGGAACCATCGCCTGATTTCCAGCTCCTCAACAACATTTAGCACTGGGAGGCATCTGCTGCTGTTATGCTTCCCATCAATGGCTTGGTGTTCAGGACTGTAAAAGGAAGGAGAGAGAGACAGCAAACTAAAGAAAAAAACAGAGGTAACAAGCTGAAACCACTGCATAATGGATCAGAACAATGCTGCAAACAAGTCTCCTGCAAAACTTGTGCTCTGACTGCCAAAAAGAGCCATGCCCTATCCCATCTGCACAGCCGTGCGATCTTATCTTCACTACCCTCCTTCTCTCTCCAATTGTTTGGGAAACTTAATTGATAAAACCAGCCTTAATTAAATAGGAAACATGCCCATGTTTGCACAACTCAGAACACAATGGGGTCTCAGTCAAATAAACACTGGTGTCCCTATTGCATTTGGGAATTCTTTGCGGTTTGGGGTTTTAAATTCATCGCAGCAAGCTTGGGAGCAAAGTTTCAACAGGAATCTTCTTCTCCTGTCCAGCGTAATAGAAGGGTGAGACAGGGAATGAATCTGCTCAGTACCCCGTTCCAACTCAATGTGTACATGAGGATTATTTCAGGACACACCATATGAGACATGCTAGCCCAAAAGCAATTATATTTTCTCACCACTTCTCAGAATCCAGACCCAACAAACTGCCCTGAAATAGCAACACAACTTTCTAAACAGCGTCGTTTATTCTCTGTTTGAAAACAACACCCACACCGAATCTTTGATTTCAAGCCATCCCCAAACACTTACCACATCTTTACCATTCAAGCCACAGGGAAAATCATTAAATGCAACAGAAACACTAGGGGATGAGAACCAAAATTAGAAGAGCCAAACACTGCACTGATTTACTCCCACAATAACTGGGCTGACTTCATCCTGCAGGAGAGCAGCCATGAATCCAGGAAATCTGTGTCTCTGCAGGTGGAGCAGTTTCGAGGGGACTTATCTCAGGCTGTGCTCTGCTGGATTATCACTTGCAAACAACTGTGCTCCAGCTCTGAGACAGGAGACACAAGCAGGGCTGGCTCAGCATGCTGCAACACACAGTTTTCTCCATTCAGCTCTCTGCACCAACACGCTCACACATCAGACAGGAGCCCCAAGGCAGGGGAAATGAGGCTGCGAAGTGTGTCCTTAGATCTCAGTGAAGTCTAGGCTGTGGCTGGCAGTGTTTTTCTGAGATTTTTACCCACCAGAGGCTTCCTTTGAAGAAGAAAGGTGCTTTTCCCCATGCTCCTCGAGGTGTGGGATTTGCATACGCCACCTCCATGCACCGATGTTACTAATGCTTCAATGCAAAAGCACAGACATCAAACACTGTCTGCATTCAGGTCACCTCGATGTACTCACAGAAATTCTGTGACTGCCATATCCTACATGGGAACATTATGAATAATGCAGCAAGTCACCCTGCTGAGGGATTTCCCTGCTGAGTGCTCATATGGAGGCACACGAAACAGAGCAGAAAGCAGAAGCAGCTGGCAGAAGACAATGGGTGGGAGAGGGAAGTGATGAGAACACAGCAATGACACGTTTAGCTTTGTATCTACCTTGCTGCAAACATCAAAACAAAGCCTGATGATGAAACGTTGTCCCCTGGTTGAGTTCTTGTGCTCTGGGGTTGCTGAGTGCCCTGCAGGGAACAGCAGCCTGAGTGCTGTGGGACGCACACAAGTGATGGATTATCCCCCTCTGCAAGGTGCCTTTCATCCCTCCTGACACATCTGAGCTCAAAAGCATTTCTCCTCTGCAACGACCAAGAGATTTTACTGAAACAAAGGGAAATTTGGTTTTGCTCTTTTTCATTAAATCCTCACAAATCTCTTTACAGAATTAAGATGAAGCACTGCACAGAAAAAAAAAAAACAAATGACACATAAAAATACAGATATTTTACATCTAAAGTGGTTTTCACAGAGCAGGAAGGCTTGTCATGTGGAAAGCAGCAACGAGTGGGAATGGAGACACTTGTGTTTGATCTGCTCTCCCACAGCCTTCTCCCACGATGAGGGTAACAGAATTACAGCCCTATTCACAAAGCAGCTAAAAATACAGTAAAGTTTCAGTGTATCCAGATGAGAGCCCATTGTGCTCAGTATGGCATGCCTCATCCCTAACGTACTTCAACTTCGGCACATGTAAAACAGCATTAGCACCTCGCTGTGCCAAAGAAAGCATTTTGATTAATGCCCTGAAATGAAAAAGAATTAGTATAAAGCACTAGCTGCTCAACAGGGCTACTGAGCTACATGGAAGTCAGGAGAGATAACGAGCCAATAAATCTCAGAACACTTTCTGCATCCCTCCTGTAACTACACACTGAAACCCACACAGCCTGCAGATAAGCTAGCATGTCGGCAAGAAGAAATTGTCATCTCTAAATTTAGCACACACTTCAGCTATTGTGTGATGCTTCAAAAGCAACAGAGACATAAAGTCGAGTTTGTAGGAGAAGCATTTAAACTCGAATGAGAGCTCCTCACACTGAGCAAAGTCTTTTCTTAAATGCCTTCCTGTTTGGACAATTGGATCCACTTCATTTTTTCCACCGCAACCATGAGGGTCTGTCCTGCAGTGAATGGATGGTTTTTTTTTTTTTCCTGGGATAACTTCCAGGTTAAAGAGAAAGGATTTACACTTGAATGAAACATAGGCTCTGTATTTGGAAAATTTGTTTTGAAAACTTGGGAAGGAAGCAAAGCCTCCTCCATTTAAAAAGGGACTCAATTAACATTCTCCAACAAATCTTCCTATCGAAAGAAAAGTACTCACTGGGGTACATGTGATCTGAAAGTTTTTCTCCCTGCTCACAATGTCCCTTTCTGAAATAGAGGCCGCTGTTGTTGAGGATCTTTGCACAGCTTTCCAAAGAACTGCCCACCACAGCCCTTGACTCCAGACATGCAGTGTTCTATGATCTAGGCTCAGGAAACTTGAAATACTGCCTAAGGACCTTAACAGAGAGAGCTTGGGGGACGTGGTTTTAGTGGGCATGGTGGTGATGGGTTGATGGTTGGACTTGATGGCCTTAATGCTCTTTTCCAACCTTAATGATTCTATGATTCTAATGAAGATCTGGACTGGTGCACCCTTTCCCTGAGCACTGTGGATCCCCCTGCAACAAGAAGACAGTTGGTGGTCAAGATAGTTGTTAGCCATAAGAACTAAGCATCATCACACATCTCACCACCTCATCTCCCTGAAAACATACACGTCTGGTTTTGGTTTCAAAAGGTTTTGTTAAAAAAAAAAAAAAAAAAAAAAGGCATTAATGACCAACTGAGCAGGTGTTCTCTTTTGGATGCACGTGCATTTGATCTCCAGCAGTCAGACAGGACCCCATAGTGGTTATTTAGGTCTTGACAAATAACTCTGAAAGCACAGGGCATATCTTGCTATTACCCACACAGGAGGAGGAAAACAGCCTATACCATTATTTGTTTCAAGCTAAAACTACAGGGAAAAAAAAAAAAGGTCACTGATGATTTAATATCTAGTTTCATGTCTGAATTCCTTTATCCACTGCATATGACAGAATATTCTTCACCCTTTAATAAGTGTAGGCTGAAGTCAAGCCCAACTCAAAGCTGATGATAGATTGAGTATAGGAGTTTACCACAATAAACAGCAGATCAGGATGAGAGAGAAGGGTATTATTACTGTATATTGCCACAGAAAGTATGCAGCCTCCACCTTATTTAACACTTTGGGGAGACTGCCCATAACAGACCACACTAATTCACTTCTGAGTGCCTCAGAATGAATTCTGGACCAGACGTGAAGCAGCAGAAGGGAACTTCCCTGCAACTCAGCCAGACTGCAGTGAACACATGGACACAGCCTGTCTCCAGAGCCCCTCCAAGTGATTTAGATGCTTGGATGTGACTTACCTTCTGGAAAAAAAGATCACTTTCTCTGTTGACCATGCTCTTAATCCAGGCATTAAATTAGGTGTGGATAAGTATCAAACCCCTCTACACTATTCCCTACTCCACCCAAAATAAAGCGATGGCTTGGGAGTTCGCCTACACATAAAAGGACCAGAACAGTTACCCTACAGTCTTGTCCCTTCATTCAAAATAAAAGCTGGACAGCATGAAAACCTGAAGATAAATGTTAGACAAGACTCTGGAAATGAAGGGCCCTCAGCACCTCACTCAAGAGGCAAAGCCTTAATTTGGGCTTAACTTGAGCCCTGAGTCAGAACTTTCTTTCCAACAGAATTTATGAAACATTTGGCCAGTGTGTGCGCTTTGTTGACCCTATCACATTCCCTTGGGGTAAGGATCCCACCAGTAGATGCATTTCTTCCACTCAGAAACGCATCCCTTGGAAATATCCTCTCCCAGGAATAAGTAAGAGGTGGCGACAAGCAAAGAAATGTGCTCATACTTGCACAGCAAAGCAGCTGGCTGCTGGGAAAATCTAAACGCACCTCTTCCACAAGAGTCCAACTGTTTTAGTTACAGCTTTCAAGACAGCCAACCCACTTTCAAAACTGATAAATGGAGCAAATATACTTTCTGTGAAAGAAAGGGAAGTGTATTTCCATCATCGCAGCATCTCCCTTCCATTAATAGAGTGGGTCATGCCAATCCCCATGAAAGCTTTCTGATCCTGTCAACCCTGCATCTTCTTCAAGCACTGGCAGAAGCTTTAGGACCAAAAGTCTGAAAGTATCCCAGCTCTCTGCTCTGGGACTCAAATTCCAACATAAATGCTATAAACACACCAAGCCTGAGCCCATAAAGCTCCAAGAAATGAAGTGATGGGGACAGAGGGCTGCATTTACATTGCTGCTCACAGCGCAGCTTCTCGTGTCCATTTGTCACCAAGCACAACTTCCCCTCCCTGCTCAAAGCAGATTAAGCTTAATATACTTATGTAGTTGTGAAGTGTACTGTCTATTATCCAATTAGACAGCTAACGAGATCTGAGTAACAGCACGTAGGCACAGATAACAGTTGGCTGATAGATGGGACAGATTAGACATGTTCTTTATTTTTCCAGCCCTTGCAGAAAGAGGGTTGGGATTCGTTCAAAGGATGCTTTGAAGACTGGATTCAGGTAATTGTTTTATTTTGTTTCGGACCCATAAACACATCATGATTGTTTCCTCTTGATCTCCCAGAGCTGTGATATGGGCACTGTCCTGTTATGAAAGTCCTGATAAATCTGGAATGAGTCCCACAATTAAACTTTCAGTGGGTACAGGGGCACATCTCATCACCTTTTATCTTCAAAAAAAAAAGAAAAACAAACCTATGAGCAATGAAGGATATATACATACATCAGCAGGAAAATAAGTGTATGTTTGTGCAGAAGCGATAAGGATATTCCAATATGCAATCTTTATTAACTCTTACGCTGTTCCATGTGACATTCCCATAAGATCCAGCTAAGAAAACATGATCTAGATGTAATCACCGTAAGATGGCTGCTTGACAACATATTTCCTGCAGCATAATTATCAAGGGTTTGCTATCTCACTAGGTTTAGCCAGGCACAGGAGCTGTGCAGTATTTTCATCACCAATCTGGATGATAGACTGGAATGTATGGACTTAAAACCAAGAGATGATTCAGAGCTGGGAGGATGTACAAGCACCATGGGGTACAGGTTCCAATTCCCAAACTTGAAATGTTGGCTCAACATCAACAAGAAGAAATAGTTACAAAAGAGAAATCACAGGTAGAAATGCAAAAATAGGGAGACTTCCAACATAGAAAGACTCCAGGAAAGGCTCTGGCATTTTAGAGGGTCACAATACAATAGCAAGGCAATGTTCCACTGCTGCATCAGGGCAAACTTTAGCCTGCAGTGTTAAAGAGATCCTAGAGACACTTAGCCTATCTCCACAAACAGAAAGATACAGATAGTATGGGTAGAATAGAAGATAGTGAACATTTGTTTGGATAATTGAGGTCAAAGGGTAACAGCCAACAGACTGAAGTATTAACGGGCATCCTCTGAAGAATGGTGCTCCTCAGAAACAGCCAGCACTCACACCAACACTGTCCATTCTTGGCCTGAATGACGGAGCAAGTTCAAGGACTACATCATGCTGGGTCCAAATGGTTCAAAACCGGATAGGTGAAGGTCACAAGTAACTCACCTTCGCATTTGGACTTGCTTGGAGCAACAGGTTGGATTAGAGAGACATCCTATCCTACCTAAGATACTCTGCAGTTCTAACAATCATTATGAAGAAACGCTGAACACAGGATTTTGCACAAATAGCCTACAGCACTATACACCTGCTCAGTGTTAACAAGTGCTTTAGACTCAAAAGCTGTCAATAAAATACTTTCCACATGACTGAAGTTCCCTTCATCTGCAATTAAGGGCGAAAAAAAAGAAAGAAAGCAGTAGAGCTGTCACTGCTATTTGAAACTGAACATGAGACACTGGAGACTCACATTATACATGTTATCATATAAAAGCTCTGCAAGAAAACTGAGGAGAGTTCAAATAAAAAGATATGCACTGATAGTTTAAACAAACAAAACCCAGACTGCTCCTCCCTACCTGCTCTGTCTACCACGATAAACATGAGGTGATGCCAGGAAGGATTTCAGGCCTGTATAAACCAGCCTTCACTGAGGTGCTGAGTCTTCTGTTGTCTCAAGGTAAAGACTCTCTGTATGCAGACATACCTTTCCTCATAGGCTTTCTACTGTTTCCCACTGCAAGGTACAAGAGGTGTTAATAGATTGAGACAAAACGCCTACAATAACCTACAGAGGAAAGTTATTCTCCCTCCCCTTAAGAAAAGCACTCCAGAAAGTGAAGCCCTCAGCCACAGTTCCGATGAAACCGCTGCCTTCCTCTGAGTATCCTGTAAAACAAAGCCTACAAAACCTGAAAAAATAAATACAGCCACAGCATACAGCAAGGCTAACAACTGCAAACTGAAGTGTTTCGTGCAACGTGGACATCTGTCCACCTGTAAGCAGCAAGAGCCAAATTCACCCAGAAGGGCCACACAGCCCTCTGATGTCTGGTTCCATCACACAACAGCCATTTGGAATCATTTTCCTAGAACTGCAATTACCAAGCAACAATCACTTTCAAGGAAATGTCTGATCACTGCTTTAATGCAGTCTGATACGTCAACCAGTTTACCTTAGTAAGTAATGTTCTAATGCTTACCCACTGTATTTTCTGTCACAGTTTATGTTTGAGTACTCTCCGGAGGATCTGCACAGACAGACTTGAGTAGTTTTGCAGACGCAAGGATAACCTTATCCTACACAGAAACAGTACCTACAAAATGAGAAGTACACAGCGTAACCACTGCAGAAGGTCACTCAGAAAGCACAGCGGGGAGCTCAGATCAGGAGAGTAACACTGCCCAAAGTGCAGTCCAGCTCACCATGGGGAAAGCCTTGGTGATAGCAGCTGGCAAGGACCTCCCCCCGCCAGTTCTGGAATAGCTGGTGAAGATCCTGGGGATCTTTTCTGTAGGGAAAAGGCAGCACTTGAGCTAGAAAAGCCTGTGACCTCTTTTTACAGTGAGTAGAGGCACAAACCCATCATGAAACCTTTCATGACAAAACATGTTATCTGTGCAGCTGCCAGAAAGAAAACAATCACATCCAACATGCCCCACAGTCTCCATATGAGCATCATATGTCTGTCAGCTCCATATAGGTTGGTGCCAGATGCACACTGCAGCCTAAGGCAGACCCGGTCCAGCTGCAGCTGTGGCCTATGCACAAAGCCTGCAGAGAGGGAACTGAACAACAACAACAAAAGGGCAGGAGGTCAGTAATTTTCAACTGCAGCAAGAGAAATCCAAGTTAGAAACTAGGAAAATCTTGCTAATGCTAAAGAACAACACAAGACTTTGAAGGATCACCCAGGAAGGATGGGGAAAGCCCATCACTAGAGGCTTTTAAGGACTGGACAAACATCTGCTGGGAAAGTTTGGATAGATCTGACCCAGCCTTGGGGCAGGTCAGATCAGACAACTTGCTAAGGCCCCTTTTGGCCCTTTAGCAAGACTGTATTTTCCCTACCAATTTACTTCCTTCACACGCCACCATGCAGTCAGAAGAGCTCTCTTTTTTCCTCAGATAATTCCTCTGTTCCTCCCTGGAATATTTTCATGCATAAGTATCTTCAGGACTGAATCCCTTTCATGTTTTGAGAAGCTTGGAGCAAAATGTCTGCAACAAAAAAAAAAAACCTTGCAGATCATCTGCTTAGCATTACAGACTGCTCTCCTCTCAAGCACAGCTTGTCCACTGTGAGCCTGGCAACGGAAATCCCACCTGCACCAACTCTTCATGCAGAAATACGTAGCTTGTATCTCATCCCCAAGTTGTACAACCTTCAGTGCTTCCTACCAGCTTAACCCTGGCAGTCAGTAATTGAGAGCAAAGGTGACTTTACTTTGGATCCCCTGCAGGGCAATAGAACCACACAATTCAAGATCTCACCCCATGGGAATCAGGAGGCAAGAATAAAAATGTGTTGATCCAGCCCTTAACCCTAAAGTGCATTGTGCCTCATTCAGCCTCCAAAAGAGGCACCTGATGCTACTCTATACTGTATAACTGCAGCAATAGTGCGAGCTCCCCAGGACATTTATTTTGGCATATGACACTACTGGAGGCTGTGCTCCTGCAAGCGTTAATTAATGGCACATAGCATTGCATGAGATCAGACAACCCAAGCAGCAGACTGCAAACTGCAAGTCTGTGAGTTCTAACCTTTATCTCAGGGTTAGAACTGGAACTACCAACTTCAGCAGCAAGAAGGTCTTATGAACCTCTGATTCTTCGTATGCCCTATACAGATCTTCCAGCTCATCCTTGGCAACACAAAGCCAGCTCTCAGTCCTGCCTGTCTGTGGAAGCAAGCAAGGAGTGTGAGAACAAGAAATGATTTGAGGCAAAGACATCCACTTCAATTTGAGCACACGTGTGACAGCACACAAGGGCACAGTTTTCCAATGTCAGGAAAATCATCCAAGTTTGCTGTCCTTAAGCACAGCCCTGCTCTTTCGCCAGCAGTGAGAGCCATGGGGTGAGCAAGGGATTAGATCCAACTGAAAAACGACCCTATAAAAATAAGTAACGATCTGCTGACAGGGAGTGGGCTCCCAGATCAGGATCTCTTGGCCACCAGCAGGAAAGCAAGAATAGAACCAAGCTCTACACTAGCAGCAGTGCCTTAAATTGTCATATGTCAGCTGTGACATTGCGTCCCGATGGGATTGGAGAGCGCTTACACAAGAGAGGAAGCAAGCAGACAGACAGCACAGTGAAAATATCTGGATGTCGTTTCACTGCTGAAGCCACTGCCTTGCAAAAGGAGGCTCCTTCCAGCAGCCCATACCTTCTGAAAGGGTCTGTGGTTCTCAGGAGTTCAACCAAAGGGTTACCAGACACGTTAACGATGTGTGTCTTCCTGGCAGCATCCGCTGGGACCAGAACTGTGACGGATTCCAAAAAAAGTCCTGCTTGAAAAAAAAATCTGGAGATCAAAGCAAGAGGTTACACCTACATCCTGGAACATGCATGCTTATGGGACAGAAGAATTTTAAGTTCAGCTTCAGAATAAACATCTGTTTGTCCAACAGAAACATGGGGTTAGCATGCAGTTGCATCTTACACCTGTACAAAATCTTCTGGAGGAAAAGCTGAGTGTTCCAGCATTCCCCACCTGGTCTGAAACTGGAATTAAACTGAACAGAGGTGTTAATAAGAGCAAAGAGCACTCTCCCTTCCCGTGCAACAGACAGCATAAGGGATAAGCCAGCATTACTGCCTACCTCAGAGCCAGGCATTTTCTGGATACCTAAACTACAAGGTGGCTTGAGTTGATGGTTCACAACAGAAATGATTCAAAGCAAAGCTTCCCCCCCCCCCCCCTTCTCCAAGTGTGCAAACATCATCATATCCCATCCAGTATTTGAGTCATTCCAAGCATGCCAGCAACCTACGCTGCTAAATGCCATTCAGCTAAATCTGGAGAGCACACTTTAAATAAAAATTAGAAAACCAACACACCATTATGCAGAATAATGAGCTATGCAGAAGAGAGTAAATAACCATCCATCAGCTCTGAACTATCTACCTCTATTTAGTTCTCTACTTCAACGGTCCAGAAAACAAATGTCTTATCACAGGGTAGTTCCTGCCTTTGAACTCATAGATTTTAACAAAATTCTCAAGCCACTATAGAGATTTTGCAGCCCTTTAAAGACTTGTTGGATAGAAGATGCGAGAGATCAAAACCAAAGACTCCCCGCAAGCTGAAATGAGCCTTATTGACATCAGTGCAGCTCCCTGGACATTGCACAGCTCACTGCAACCCCTGTTCTGCCCCCTATCTGCTCCATGGCCTCCAGCTCTCTCCCTCTGACCTCCTATTCTCAGAAGTGAGATAAAAATTGTCTCCGAGGACGATGTGGAAACAGGCTCTGAAGATGGAACGCGCAACAACCAAAGCTCTGTACAGCACCACTCCAGGGCTGCAAAATCTGTTCCCCTCAAACCCGCCGAGTTCCCAGACACTGTAATTTTGAGTTATCTGAGAGCACTAACAATAAGAGTGTTGTTTCACCGAGACTTGCAGAAAACCTTAAGTGACAGCACGGTCACGCAGAGCTACTCTGAAATAGCTCAGGGACCAAACTGCAGCGTGAAAGGAAAGGGATGTTGTTATCCCCCGCTTTAAGGTCCTGTTGGTATCTTATCTCCTTACCTTCTGAGCAACTTAAGTCTTTCTCAGTGACACAACGCTCCCTGCTGCATCCATCTTTATAACCAGCATGCCATAAGGATGCAATATGTACACACACGTTGTGGTGATGTGATAGGCATGCTCTGATCAGTGCCATTAATTCCATAAAAGCACACATCTCACATCACCCCAGCAATGATATCCTACTTCAGAAAAGACAATTGCATGTGTTAAATGAAACCTCCAGAGAACCATTGAATCATTAAGGTTGGAAAAGAGCTCTAAGATCACCAAGTCCAACCCCAACCCACACCAACCCATCCCCATTAACCATGTCCCTCAGTGCCACAGCTCCACAGTTCTTGAACAGCTCCAGGGTCAGTGACTCCACCACCACCCCAGGCAATGCCTGCTACAACAACACCCCAACCACTCTTTCTGAGAAGAAATGTTCCCTAATATTCAGTCTGAAACTCCCCTGACACAACTTAAAGTCATCACCTCTCATCCTACTGCTGTTACCTGGGAGAAGAAGCCAACCCCTACCTTGCTTCAACCTCCTTTCAGAGGATTGTAGAATATAATAAGGTCTCTCCTGAGCCCTCACCAGACTGACCCATCCCAGTTGCCTCAGACTCGTGCTCCAGACTCCTCACAGCTCTGTTGTCCTTCTCTGGACACCCTTCAGGGCCTCAGTGTCTGTCTTGTAGTGAGGAGCCCAAAACAGAACACAACACTCAAGGTGCAGCCTCACCAGTACCATTACAGAGGGATGATCACTTCCCTGCTCCTGCTGGCTGCTCTACCCATGGTACAAGGCAGGATGGCTCTGATCTTCTTGGCCACCTGGGCATGCTGCTGCCCAGAGGCTTTATTACAGTGTGCAGTGGACTCACAGAAAGAGTACAAGTGGGAGCTGAAGCACACAGGTTCCATAAAATACATTTACAACCAAGACACAGAGGGGCTCAAGCTCAGGTTCTTACAAAGCCACACATCAGAGCAGACCGCTCATCCCATGCAACACCAAATGGCTCACAGTGGGTGACTGTCACTCTCCCATACTACTGTTGTGCTACAGCCATTCCTGCACCAGAGCAGAGCAGAACCCTTAAGCCAGATGGTTTAGACACTGTAGGGAAGTAAGAATTCAAGTTCGTTCCCCACCCGCTTCATTTCCAAGAGGTAATCTTTGTACTTCCTCATTATTTACCACTGCGACACAACTTTTTAGCTCACCAGCAGAAGCAAAAATCTCAGTTATTTAATTTCCATAGACCTGACTTCATGAACTTCTGAAGAGAACTGATGCTTGCAGCCACTGGGAATGGTATTTCTACATTTTTTCCACTTTCTGGTCTGTTAATTATGGTTACTAAGAGAAGGAGACAGCAGCTAGAGTTGTGAAATACAACGGCCTGTATTTTAATATTAGTCAAAGGAACAGAGAAAATAACTTCTAGTTCCTTTTGGTATAATCCAATCACACCAACTAAGTAAAGCTACATACTTCAGAAGTCAGCATCACCATTCTCCTCAGACCTTCATTTGGGCCAGCAGGAAACTGACAGAGAGCATTAGACTTCATTAGAAGGGATTATTTTTCTTCTGTGGGAAGAAAGTCACAAAAAAAAAAGAACCCAAACACGAAGCGATATAAACCAGTCCCTGGGGTTTAGAGGACAGGCAGCTCTACTCTTGCAGCAAGCAGTAGAAAAACATCAAGTGTAGAAATATCCATCCAAGCTTCGGAGGCAGAGATGGGCAGAAGTCTTTTGCAGATGGAGAACTGCAAAAAATCTACATCATCCTATTTGTCTGAGGTGGAGATCAGTGTAAGAGCAGGACTCACATCTTTTAGACCAAAGGGTCCCGTAGGGAGTCCAAAAACACTTGCTGTCATCATAGAAACATAGAATGGCCTGGGTTGGAGAGGACCACAATGATCATCTGGTTTCAAACCCCCTGCTATGTGCAGGGCCGCCAACCAGCAGACCAGGCTGCCCAGAGCCACATCCAGCCTGGCCTAGAATGCCCCCAGCAACAGGGCATCCACAACCTCCTTGGGCAACCTGATCCAGTGCATCACCACCCTCTGGGTGAAAAACTTCTTCCTAATATCTAACCTAAACCTCCCCTCTACCTGAGCTTCTCCACGCCCATCAAATTGACTGATGCTCCCCCACTGCAGGAGGAGACATGCTTAAAAGACACCACAGTTAGAATCAAAGAACCACAGAATGGCTTGGGTTGGAAGGGACCTTAAAGATCATCCAGTTCCAGTTAATTGATGCATTTTGGTGGGATAGACACAACAGATATTTTTGGGGGGGGAAAGTAGGGCCTTGCAAGTGAAAATTACAGAGGGTTATCCAAGACTGCAGAAGAGAGCAGGACATGGACTCCCAGAACACGTGTTGGGTTTGTGGTGCCTCAATGTTAGACCCCATCACTTCAAGAAAGCACTACACAAAACAGTACAGCTCGAGAGCAGCAGCTCTGCTGAGCCCAATGGGAAGGACTGCAAATGACAACAGCACCCCAAACCAGCCAGCATTTTCAGGACTTAAAGAGCCAGATCTCCAGGCTATTTCCACACATATAATTTGGCCAAAATACCAGTGAGCTGCTCCTCCAAGCCCAAAGATGCCCACGTAAACATTTGAGTAGCTCTGCCACAATCCAGGAACTGAGTCAGAACAAAGAATCATTTTGCCAGTACTCATCTGTGCGTTTCCCAGCTCAGTTCCCCACTCCACAAAGGACAGAGAATGGGGACGAGGGAAATCAGCTCTGTTTTCAAGAGGCAACACCAGCTGAAGCTATGGACTTTGCCACTCACTGAAAAACATCTGTCCCACAGGAACACCACAAAAGATTAGCTCAATCGTTCAGCTAACAACCCGAAAAGGGAAAAGGACCCAGGAGAGCACAGCGTTATCGCTGAGTCAATAGAACAACATTTGTAGAAGGCTGAAAACACGCAGCATTCTTACACAAGGCAGAGCAGTACTGGTGAGCTGAGTTCACATCCTCCACTAAACCTGTCCAGTTAAGTCTGGGAATGAGCACCGTGTCCGATAGGCTGAGGGAAAAGTGGATCAGCAGGGTGAGCTGAGGACAGGGCACGGCTATGCGCAGGATAGCAGAGTGGACGTGGAGCTGATACATATGGTTTCACTTTTATGTAAAGCTTGCGTGTGCATCTCATATATCAGGGCAATTACAGCTGGCTCAGCGCTGCCTTTATGTTGGACTTTAAGCTGGATCGGAGACCGCACGCCTACAGAGCAAGGGAAGGGCATTTTAGGGGTGCTCAGCCAGCTGAGCAGCTGCGCTTCTGAGATGAAGACTGCCCAGAAGCTTTGCTTGGAGGTTTGCTACCTCACAACCTGCAATTCCTCAGCAGAGGATGGAAACAACGGAGCGACTCAGAGGAGTCCAATGGATGCGACCGCAAGGTCCCAACGCGCTGCCAAGAGCTGTGACAGCGCTGACATCAACACAGCTCAAGGAGAAAAGCAACAAGAAATACGTGAACCCCTCACCGAGGGGATGCTCTGCCCGAGCCCCGCACACCCGCAGCCGCCCCACAGCAGCGGCGCGGATCCCACAGCCTCCGCTGGGTACACGGAGGAGGCAGTGGGGTGAGGTGGGTGCCCTCAGACCCCTCGCTGCCACCTCAGCGCTGGGCAGCGGCTCACTCCCACCGTCCCCGGAGGCCCGCAGGTGGCCGATCCACCTCACCGGTCCGCCAGCACTTCGGGGAGGGCCCCTTCTCGAAGCCCCCGAGAGAAGCGGGAGCAGCGCGGAGCCGCAGCCCGGCGGGAGCGGTACCTCTCTTTGCGGTGCCGGAGGGGACGGGGCTCTCGCCGGCCGCCCGCTTCGCCTCGCTCCCCGCGTCTCGCTGCTCCCGGCCCGGCTTCTGCGGAGGCGGCTCCTGGCAGTGCGAGGAGTGAACCAGCGCCGGCCTGTTTACAGCCGCCTCCCCTTCGGCCCGCCCCGGCTCCGCCTCGAGGATTCCCCCCCCCGCTCCTCCTCCGCCTCCGCCTCCTCAGCACCGCCCGCCCTGAGGGGCCCGAGGGGGGCGCAGCGGCGGTCCACAGTGAGAGTTGAAGCGTCTTCGTCCTCCATCACCCAGCGCTGGAGCGTCACCCCCACATACTCCGCTTATCACAGAATCATAAAGGTTGGAAAAGAGCTGTAGGATCACCCAACCCCATCCCACCGTGTCCCTCAGCACCACATCCCTATGGCTCTTCAACACCTCCATGGACGGTGACCCCACCACTCCCTGGGCAGATGGACCTTCGAGAGCCATCTGGTCCCACTGCCTGCAATGAACAGGGACACCCACAGCTCCAGCAGTGCTCACAGCCTCAACCTGCCTGACCTTGGGTGTCTGCAGGGATGGAGCACCACCACCTCTCTGGGCAACCTGTTCCAGTCCCTCACGTCAATCTGGAAGCCATGGCTTTCCCCATACCTCCCCAGTTATCCCCCATTACCACCCTCCAAAGGGCCATACTTCCACCTAATTAGCCCTTTCTATCTCATTCCCGCACAACAAGCAACTCAGAATGGAGACCTGAAACACTTCCGACACTTTCCTATCCGTGGTTCTAATTCTTACCATGATGCTCCAACCAAAGAGCATCCTGCAGATCAGAGGAAAACTCATTTCTGCAGCTTTCTGATGCTCAAAATACAGAACTGAGCCTGGAAACAAACACACCATACCTACAGCGTTGTCCCTGCTTGCAAACAGGATCTATGTGACTTCCCATGAGAGCATCCAGCAACTTGCACAGGCCAAGGAAATTCACATCCTTCTCAAACTCATTGCAGCCTACAGCCCTGTGCTGCAAATTGCTTTGGAAAGTCAAAGCCCTGGGTTTAATAAATCCTTGCATACATCCTTAGGACAGACCTGGGTAAAGGACTGCTGTAAGAAACACAGCACTAACCCCCAGTGCCTCTCAGAGGTAGAATCCAGGCTGCTGTAGGATATATATTCAAACAGTGCCCTCAGGGTGCAAACCTTCACAGTACAGACATCTCCCGAAGGAAGGGGAAAGAGAAAACCTCATTAGGGTTTAACGAGCCAGGAGACAGCCCTGTAACAGAGCCCACCCTGGAGTCTGTGCTCTCCTGCCTCTCAGTTTGATGGCTGTCATACCGCCGCAGCTATGAGGTAAAACTCCAAGCAGCAGCCCTGTAAACAGCACATTTCATTACAGTCCTTCTCCAAAAAAAGTTTGCAACCAAGACTGGGTGAGAAATATTTAACACACAGAATGAGGATTTGTGGTAGAACAGGAGATGGAAGCAGTCATGGCTGCAAATTGCCCCCGAGCACAGCATTCAGCTGCCTGCCTGAGGTTCACACCTGCAACACTGGGATGGGGTTGCTCAGCCAGCCAAAACACCTGGAGAAAACAGCAGGAATAACACAGGGCTTGGCTTTCCCAGCTTCAACCAGAGATTTTTTTCCACTTCTTCTATACAGTGGTTGTGAGCTCTTTTCTTCCAGACCTCGCATTGTTGTGACTGTCCTTACCTTACTCTCATGGCTGGAATTGATCCCTACAAGGCACCTTAAAGGACCCAGATGCAGAAACCTTGGTTGTATTTGACAGCCAGTGTATGACAGCATGGCCACACGCTGCTTATATATATACTGGAATGCGGTTTCAGAGCCTGCAAGCCATGAGAATGATTGCCCCCAGCCAGCACACCCATGGCTGGATGCTTTTGGATAAAAGCAGTGCTGTCATGCATGCCCCACAGCACAGGGTCTCCTACAGATGGAAGCAGAGCTTTGCAAATTCAAGTATTTCGGGGAAATGAGCCATATCCCTGTTTTAACTGGCTATATCTGGAAAGAGAATTGGCAACGAGGTGGATTATGTTGGCTGGAAAGAGCAGCCTCTCCCACAGGACCGGACAGAGTCTGAGATGATGAGGAAATAGGGTCAGTTATGGTCCAGCTTGGAGTGCCTATCTGGAGGGGATGGAGAGGAAACCAGGATTTCCTCAGCATCTCATAGAGCAATACCTGCCCCTGGGGGGCCATCTCTAATCAGGGTCTTGTCTCTTTATAGCCAAAGAGAAGCCGCAGCGCAGAGCAGACTGGTGTTCCCTGTTCCCACGGAGAAGCTGACCCATGAGAGATGCTAGTCATCCAGCAGCTGGGAAAGCTGGTAAGCCAATTCC
Source organism: Gallus gallus (assembly GCF_016699485.2). Taxonomy (NCBI): domain Eukaryota; kingdom Metazoa; phylum Chordata; class Aves; order Galliformes; family Phasianidae; genus Gallus; species Gallus gallus. The sequence continues at coordinate 88,039,714 of NC_052535.1, forward strand.
TACTGAATGGCACTTCTATTTCCTCCATAGCAAATAAATAACCGTTCTCCAGGACTGCACTAGCTGTTAGCTCTCTTGCCTGCAATTGGAAGGATTTGAACTAAGTCTAGAAAGCTCTGAGCAGTTGGGGTCCCCTGGGATCTACTCTTGTTTTCCAGGTTTAATCTGGCAGCAGTGCCCACCAGCTCAAAAGCCCTGGTTCTGTTTGCACGACGTTGTGAGGGTACATAGAAATGCAATTACCTGTGGGAAAGTAAAGCTAAAATGTTCAGTGCATTAAGAAGGAAGACTTGACAGGTACAGCTGATGTTGGTGACATAGTCAAGCAGCAGTTCCAATGGAATATGATAAAATCCTAAAATAAGCACTTCTTGTGCCTCTGAAATTAGCTCTTAGCTGGTGGTCTGTGAGCAGCTGGCTTTCAAAGCAAGCAGGGCATCTTTCCTGAGAAGAGCTGGTAAACCACAGGTTCATGAATGAAATTCAGAGTGAAAGAGTAAAGTCCATAGAGCGTAACCAGAATGCTAGTGAGAAATATCTCCTTGTGCAACACACCTGAGGAGACTGCCAAGAGCGGCAAGCCAGAGACCTAATCCACATAAAGTAGGGAAAAGGTGCTGCCTGGAGGGTCTCTTTCTGTGTGGTTGTTTTTTGCACTACAGCGAGGCATCCCAGTGGTAGATGAAAATAGCCCATATCTCTTGTCCTTCCTCACACACACTTTCAAAAGGGAAAAGAGAGGAGCAAATTAGTCAGAACAGGTCATTGAATGGTAGAACCATTAAGGTTGGGAAAGACCTCTAAGATCATTAAGTCCAACTGGCAACCCATCACCACTGTGCCCACTAGCCATGTCCCCAGCCTCCAGGGATGGTGACTCCACCACTTCCCTTGGCAGCTTGTTCCAATGCTTGACCATTCTTCCTAAGAAATTTATCCCAATATCCAACCTCAACCTCCCCTGGGACAGCTTAAGGCCATTACCTCTCATTCTAATCATGATGAGCAAGAGGGGCATGGAGAGATACCGGTGCACTACATTAATCTGTACTTTTGGGTTTGGTGATGTTTGAAGTCTTGTCAAGGGGGTCTGTTGGACTGATTAATGCTTTTTGTTCTATCAAGCAAAGAGCTGTCTGGTACAAACTACAGGGCATGATGCATGAGAGTGGTGAGGTGCTGGAACAGACTGCCCAGATTGGCTGTGGATGCCCCATCCCTGGAGGCATTTAAGGCCAGGTTAGATGGGTTGGGCCCTGGGCAGCCTGGTCTAGTATTAGATATGGAGGTTGGTGGCCCTGCATGTGACAGGGGATTGGAGCTTGATGATCCTTGAGGTCCCTTCCAACGCAAGCCATTCTGTGATGCTATGATTCTATTCTTTGTACTTGACAGACTGCCCACATTTGCTGTAAGATTCAGAGTAGGCTCTAAGAGAATGACTCCATTACAAGTCAACAGTTAGGCACCTGCTCATGCCTTTGGGAATTCACTTGTGCACTGACATCCCACAGGACACCCTCAGATTTGCATATAACTCAAAAGTAAATATACGTAGCATAGAACACGGCTTTTCTGATTTTCTTACCAAGAAATCATTATCATGAGGGCAGCTGGCTGCTGCTTTTGGCTCCAAGGCTCTCTGCTCTGGGTTGGGCAATACGCAATGGCAGAGCAGCTCATGTTCTTCCAGTAATACACGAATTACAGTTTGGAAATGCCTGTGTTAAACAATTACATTACAATTCCAAACAGTCTATCTGTCTTTTCCATCCTCTGCATGGCTTGTTTACTAGAGAGACACTAATCCACTCTACCTACTCCAGACAAAGTAGGCAAAGCAAACCAACTGATAGGGCTCAGATATACTGCTTTATTATCCTCCCGTGAATACATGCTATGGAATTTCCATGATTCATTCACCCGTTTCAGGGGCAGTGGACTAATCAAACAAAAAACATACATTCCCAGGACAAAAAGCAAAACCACATCCGGTACAGGAGAGTGAAACATTTGAAAGTAAATACAAAATCCCGCTAGAAGTCTTATCTGAAGAAAAAATACTGATCATAAAGGGAAGAGCAAAGATCAAACAGTATCAGTTCTTGTGACTGTGTTTCCCCTTCTCCTCACAAGCTCTTGATAATAAGTCAATAAAAGGTTTTACCGAGACTACAAAGGGGATCTGAAAGCCCTGCTGCTTCCCTTTGAGAGTATATTCAGGCTACAGTCGGTTTCAAAAGCTGCTTCACTTTGCTAAAAAGCCTTGTGACCTTCCAGTCATTCCAGCACAGCTACAGTAATTCACAGGAATGAATATTTATGATGTTTGCTATTCAGCCATCATTTGACAAGCTGCCTAGGTGAGGGGGAGATCCATTGCAAATATGACCCTGTTATGATAAACAAGATGGACAGAGAGTAGCCAGTGCAGCTCACCTTTACAGTGAGAAACAAAATGAGCCCTGGTAAGAAGATAACTCCTGGAATTCTTTATTCCCCTATGGGGAGGTGATTTCCAGGATGATACAGCTCAAGCAGTGACTTCTAATAACCTGAAAGCTGCTGGCTTGAACACTTTTCTACATGTTTTCTTGGAAGAATATAGCTGCTGAATGAGACACTGAACTGCTGACTTCTCTCTGAGCCTCTTATGGTTTTGTACTCCTCTACTACATCCTTCTCACACTGTTAATAGAATCATAGATTCATTAAGTTGGAAGAGACCCTTAAAGGCCACCTGGTGCAGCTCCCCTGCAGTGAACAGGGATACCTACAGCTCCATCAGGTTGTTCTGGCGCTGTGCCTTCATGTGAAAGCAGTAGCAGAATCTCTACTCCACTTTGTCACCAGGACAGCGTAGCTTGCATGAAATCTGCAACCCCTCAAGCTATTCTGAACACGAAGAGTCTAGGAAACGAAAATCTGTCAGACTCGAAGGAATAGGATTGAATGTGGAAATCAGGGAGGGGGAGGTTTTGCTGATGATAGCAATGCAGCACCTGCTTGAGAGCATCGCACAGCAGGTAACAGAGGGAAGAGCAAGCAATAGCAACTGCAATGAGAACAGTGGGGGAAAAAAATGCAAAGTAGTCCTAAAAGTCACAGTTTTGCTTCTTAGCTTTGAGCAGGAGACAGCAGGACTGCCACATCTGGCCGATGTATCTCCGTTTGGATATTCCCTCATAAAGGTAGATATCTGCCAACGCCAGCCAACAGCCTGCAGAGTCCTGCTGCCCTCATCACCGTTTCCAACCCCACCTCTCCTCCTGTGCTCCATTCTGGGCCCCATGGTGCCTGCAGATGCCAGCCCACGGCGGCTCTCTCTGAGCAGAACAGCCCCGTTGTTCCGCCGTGCCGCGCTGTCTGCCTGTGCCTGCCTCGGCTGCTGGCCACGTCGAGGTCGCAGGGCGCTGGGACAGAGAGGGCTTTGTCTGCTGCACATCTATGCTGCCAAGTGCAACGGGCCAGCCTGGTACTGTGCTCCCTAAAAATAGCTTGCCCTGCAGATAACCCGCAGCTTTTAAATGCCGTAGGTCTCGATGATAAGCCTTCACATCACCCGTGCAACACCAGGAGTAAAGGTTCTCCTCCTGGGGCAAAGAGAAATGCTCTGAATAGGCGCAGAGCAGAACAGAGAAGCAATACAGCCTGCATACACCCACTTCATGCAGAAGGAACTAGTGTTGAAGGGCCTGGGGAACAGAAGTGTGCAACCTGCATCTGCATGCAAATATAATGCAACAGCTGCTGAGCCATGGGCTGCTGTGCAGAGAGCCTCCAGGTTCTGTGCATGGAGACACAGCGTTGCTAGCCCCAAAAGTGATCTGAAAGAACAATGATGCACCTAAATCATCTGGAAAAGATGTTTAGCTCCTTCTTTTCGCAATGGTATATATTTTGGATAAAAAAAAAACACATCCAGATTGCATTTTACCCTTCCACATTTTGCAACATAGCCATTTACTCTTTCACATTTTATTTTAATAACAGGGGAGTCAAGTGAGCTCAACTGACAGGTTGGTTCCCAGGGAAACACAAGCAACTTATTTCTCTTCAATAGCAGGCACAAATGTTTCCTGTGTTAAACCAGGCAGCCTGCTGTGACATTCAGAGCCCTGGTATATAATACCTAAAGGACACAAGGTGTGTGCATGGGGTGGGGATGGAGGATGGTGTCAACACCTGCAGAAAGGCGTGCAGAAGTGGTGAGCTGCACCAGAAGGAATCTGGCCCCTACATCAGCTTTGGAAACAGGTCCTTGTTCCCAGTTGTGGGTCTGCTGGACTTTACCCATGAAATCTCAGCAAATCTCTCTTCCAAACATTTGCCCATTCACCTCTTGAACCTCCCTATACCCACAGTAATCTTCAGCAAGGAGTTTACAGCTCAGCCACTCACTGCATGAGGACTCATCTCCTTTGGCTTTCCATATCCCACCATCATCATTGCTGGCACCCAGCCCTTGTATGGGCTGTGACACTCACACCATACTGGCACTTAGGATTTTCTAACCTCTCTGGTGTGCTCCCTCAGCACCTAAAACCACATTCTGCTTTCACTCATCTCCCCCGAGTCCATATTCAAGGGGTTTATAAGCGAGCAGGTGATGACTTGGCCTCCTGACAATGTTTCTTCCCCTCCTTGGACAGTTTGCTTTTAGCTCAAAAAAAAAAAAAAAAAAAAAGATAGTGAAATACAAGTTCAGCATGCCAAAGTTTCCAGGTGCCCAATGTCCTGTTGCCAGGACGCTGAACAAACAGCCAACAAACATGACCATGGGGCTTTGTTCTGCCAGCTGGAAACCTCAGGTCACGCTGCACCTGGATACCACTGTGACAAAATCCTCAGGAGAAGGTGATGTACAGCTGAGCAAAGCACTACAGGGCAGTGCTTTCATCTCCAAAAGGATCCCAAAAGAGACTTGGATTTTTTTTAATGGAATTTCTGGGTTGTTTGGGGCTTTTTTTTTTTTTTTTTCAGTTTACCAAGGAACATTCTCAATGAAAAGGTCTCTGTCCATGCAAGTGACTCAGCCCAGCTCAGCATCTGTGATTCATTGCCCTTGAGCATGCCAGTGGTACCTGGTGACCTGTGTGATGTGGAGTCTCTTCCTCCCCCGAAACAACCTTAATAAATGACACAGGCAGTGTGAGTTAGGCAATGGGACCACAGACAGCAGGTGTCTGTCCCCCTTGGGTGCTCAGTCCACTGTACAACTAGTTGAGCTGAATCTACCATCCAACCAAGCAGTGAATTCACTCAGACACAGTCACTGCAGAATTCAAACCACTTCCCTGAGCTTTCCATGAGCATAAGAGAGAAAAAAAAAATAACCAAGGTTACCAAAAGGAAATTATGTGGGCCAAACATCAAAGGTGAATGAGGATCCTTCATGGAATTACTTGCTCATGGACACACATTCGGGTCATCTGTCCCAGCCCATCTCCAATTGGAAACTTCTCTTATCAGGTCGTTTTGAAAAAAATGAAATGAAAGATGAGACAGATTTCTAATGCAGAAATGGCAAAAGTGCATTCAGGAACTCATTCCTATTTTCTGCATTTAGGCCAAATACCCAAATAACCAGCAGTTCCCAATGGCTTGATGTTCCATGTCTGAATCTTGCAGATACTTTCCAAAGAAGGAGAAAAAATGTCTCAAATGGAATAGCTGTGATCCCACGCAATTTAAGCATAAATCTTTGAAGATAAGAATGGCTAGCTGATGGTCAGGTTGGATATTAGGAAAAAGTTCTTCTGTTAAAGAATGGTGATGTATTGGAACAGGCTGCCAGGGAGGTGGTGGAGTTATTGTCCCTGGAAGTGCTCCAGAACAATGGAGATGTGGCAGTGGGGACGTGGTTATGGGCATGGTGGGGTAGGTTGGGCTTGGGGATCTTAGAGCTCCTTTCCAACTTGCATGATTCTATGGTTCTGAGTAGATTAAGCCTAAAAATAAAGGGTCTTTTTCACCTCTTACGACTGCCACTGTACTTAAAGGCCACTGTGAGATTCCTGCTGCCGGGGCACTGAGCAAACCACAGACCTCACACATGAAGGCTCTTAGCTCACGCACAATATTTTTTCCTTTTCCCACCCAGATAGAGCAATTAATCTCATTAGAGCCTACCTCTTAATGAAAGCCCAGCCTGTGGCCCAACAGTCCACAGCCCACCACAGCCCTATAAAAACACCACCAAATTATTTCCCAACATCTGCTTTCCCCCTCTGCCACTCAGCCCTATTAACCTTTCCCAGGGCAATGCAATACGCGGAAGCAAAGCATTTTAAAAACCCCAAAAGATTCATAGCTCCAACCTTTTTCCATTTTGCAGACTACAGCCCTTTGTGCCCGAGTTCCCTCCGCTAGAAACAAGCAGCTCGTGGATGGGAGCAGGGCCCTTTAAGTCCTTTGTTGTGCTTGCACAAGTGGAAAATAGCGCCTATAAAAAAAATCCCCTCCGTTTGCCAAGCTGTGTGTAGAGATTATGAATCATTAAATGGCAGCCACGTGTCAGCAAAAGTAGCAGGAAGTGTCTTGCATTTGACCTTTATTTGTAATAGCAAGAGCACTTCGCAGCATATAGTTACGATGATGTGATTTATCCCTGCTCACCAAGAAACATCGGTCCCCTTGCCTGCATGGTATGTTTTATCCATTAGGAAGAAAATAATATCTGGCTAATAGTTGTGAGGCTGGAGGGACTCTGAGAAGGCCTTCTTGGTTTTGTGTGCTTGGAAGCTGTAGGATTTCTTCCGTTGGGATGCTCATGGAGTGGGGCAGCTGGAATGAAAGCTTGACAAGTTTGGTGGCTGGATGCTGGGACACCATTCCAGCACCAAACACTCTCCTGGCTGCATGCAGGAAATAAGAAACATTTGCAATAAGAAACATTTTTTCAGTAAATCCCACACATGAGAGAGCGTTACTGAATCATGACGGAGTAGCTCCAGGCTTCAGTGGGGAGCTTGGAGACGTGTTTGAGCTATGTCTTGCCTGGCCCTCATTGTGCACATGTGAGTTTTTGGTACCTGCTCAGAATAAGGGCTTGGTTCCAGCAGCCATGGTGAGTTGAATTAACTCTTGAATTAAGTTAAAATTTGAATTAACTGCTCCCTGACGTTGGATGAGGTTCGTGGTCTAGTGGTTGGCAACCCTGCCCACAGCAAGGGGGTTGAAACTATATGATCTTTAAGATCCTTTTCAACCCAGGCCATTCTATGTTCTATGATTATCTCCTGCTATCCCCTTTGCTCCTTGCTGGATCTGCTCACAGAAGGGTCTGCTAGGATGGGGAACCTGCATGGCCATAAGGGAACAAGAAGGCTGAGATGACCCACGTTAGGACAACTCACTTGTCCCCAAACAGCCCCAGCACCATCCAGACCTCACCCAGCTCGCCTGAGGGCTCTGTGTCAGCTCTGCACCACAACTGCGTTCTTGGAAAGGATGCACAGCACCCTGACATGTGCTTGTTGCAGCAGCCACGGACATCATCACCTCTCTCTACGTTCACTGCCGTCACACAGGAGGTTGTGAAAGCCTCTCTGACCCCAACAGGAAGCAAAGATTTCAGTGGTTTGGGAGGGGACTCCTCTTCAAGACCAGGACTCTGAGGAGCAGATGCGTCATGTCTGCTAAAAGCTGGGTCAGAGGGCAGGGTGCTGCCTAGCACAGCACCAAACGTGGAACCACAGATCAAAACAAGCAAAGAAAAGCCCTCAGTCAGCCCGCTGCCTCCAGCACTGCGAGGGAGAGGGTGCACATCTGGCTTGGCAGCATCAGGATACTCTCCACAGGTATCTGCAGCTGTTGCATAAGGCTGAAAAGGACATTTTCCCTGCAGTGTTCAGCCCACATACCTCAGCAGAGCAGAGCCACCCTTTGTACTCCATCCCAAAACAATGGCATTATTGTGGGAGATGAGTCCTGGAGCTTGTTTTAGGCCTCCAAGGCAATTGCAGACAGCACACGACTCTTCTTTTGGTGGTAATCATGGCCACTTCACAATAGAACAGAGTCTGGATGAGAGAATTCAAGTCTCTTTTATCAGATATGATAGAATCTTAGAATGGCTTAGGCTGGAAGGGATCTTAAATCCCACCCAGTTCCAACCTCTCTGCTGGGATAAGGTTGTTACCCACCAGACCAGACTGCAAAAGGCCCCATCCAGCCTCAAGTATCTCCAGGGATGGGGCATCCATAACTCCTCTGGTCAGCCGTGCCAGGGCCTCACAGCCCTAATGTGATGCCTTTTATCCACCTGGGGTGCTTCTAGGATGTGGACAGTGTCAGCTCACACCTTGACATCAAGAGCATCCTGATCCTCAGCATCCGTCCTAATGCTCAGCCTTGCACTTACACAATGAGAGAAGATAACCGGATTTCAGGCACACACAAAACTCATTTTAGTTTTGCAATTATCCAATTTGGTGCTCTATGCTGAAGAGGCAGATAAACCTAAATTTTCAGTTAAATGTCAAGTGTTTGGGGGGAAGAGAAGAAGGGAAGACTGATTTATGACTTTCAAATGTGTGCATTGGATGCTCCTGGCACCTCCCTGCAATCCCTGGAGGAGCGCAGGCAGCAGGAATTTTCCAGCAGGGATGTTTGCCCAGCAGGTGCTTCTGGCCAGCTAAGCCAGGAGTGCTTCATTAACCTGAAATATGAACAACTCATTTTGTAATGCTGCAGAACCACTGAGGGCTTGGGAGCAAGGTCTGAAGGGCAGCTTCCTGGGCAGCTGTCACCAAGTCTCTGCTCCACTTAGCAGCAGTCACAGGATGAAGAGAAGGAAAACACTCTAAATCACAGCTGCTAAGGACATCACATGGGATGCTGACAACCCTGGAGCATCCTTCTTCCATCTGAGGATGGAGGCTATAGGCCTTCCCTAGTCTAGTATTAAATGTGGAAGTTGACAGCCCTGCCTGTGGCAGGGGGACTGAAGCCCGATGACCCTTAAGGTCCGTTCCTGCTCAAGCCATTCAATGATTCTATGATTCCCTACCCACCTCAGACTCACCCTACAGGGACCCTACAGAAAGAAGGGGAGCAAGTACAAATCATTCAATATGCATTGGACTTAATAATACTCGGTGACTTCATGTGGATTTGAACCTCGTGGTCAGACTCTGGTACCAGCTGTCTGCCAACATGGGAAAGCTTTATCCCTATGACTCTTCTACCATGAAATCTGTTGGAAAGTGGTTAAATGCTTCAAGAGATGTTGAAGAGGAGGAGGACGTGGATGAAACCAGTCCTCTCTTCCAAATGTATGAAGTGTGCTCACCGTAGCTGTGTTTCCTTCAAGAGGGCAAGATAAAGCTATCCCTGTGGTGGGCAGCTTTGGAAACAAGGCTCCTCATTATAGAGCAGGGGCAGAAAGCCAAAGCCTTTAGCCAAGAGCAACAGGTTAGGCAGGTCTGGGGTGAGGTTACACCCAGGAGACGGGATGGATGGCATGACACAGTCGTGTTTCTCAACATTACCTCACTCTCAGGTCTGCTTCACACCACGTAAGACCAATCATGCTGTTTGGGAATTTTCCAGATAAACATTTTTTCCATCAGGATGTGCAGAATCACGGAACACTGAACACTTCACAGAAAACACACTTCGTGCAGTGAACCTCTGATGGAGCACAAGTAGGGAGATGTTTCCACCAGGCAAGACAAATTTCCATGGGGAATCTGACTGCCAGTTCAAGTGATGGTGGTGATGAGCTCCTTACCAATCCTTACAAATCCTCTTTGGAAGTTCAGACTTCCAGGGATCCAGATTTGCAGTCAAGACCCCAGATTATCCAGCCAGACGAACTCAAGGCTTCTACAAATTCATCTCTGATAGCTGCTGGTCAAATACTGGGGTAAGCTTGGCAGTCCATTGCACTGGAGCAGTTCACAGCAAGTGCAATCCCATCTCACTTTACCCCTGGGCTGTTGGACTGAGTTTTGGGGAACTTCACTGCCCTGTCATTCAGGCAGCCCATAGACCCATCAAACTGAATGACCTAGGAAGCCCTAACTCTAGTTGGATCGCTGAGGTCATTACTCCTTCTTTTATCTCTAAATATCCCTGAAGCCATCATCTGAAAGCAGCACAGTTCTCATCAGCTTTAAGTTTTGGCAGACATCATACCGGTTTCATGGAGCACTGATGGCTCCTGGGGTCCACCCTGAGTCTGAAAGCAGTCGGGTTTGGCATGGCTTCTGATGAAAATGTTAGGAGATTTCCATTTGGAAAGGAAAGTACGTGTGTCTGTAGTCAGCGAGGACACAAATGAAATGTACAATTACTCATGAATTTCTAGTGCTGACTGTGTTGCCTAGAACCCATTAAACTCATCTGCCAGCCATGCCTTTCTATGTTGTACATGATCCCGTCAAGCTACATTTCTAATGTAGTAGAAGAAGACCACCTTCCCCTGACCTCAAAGCCAAGGATTAGTGAATCCAGGCAAAAATCAAGCATTGGGACAGGCTCCCCAGGGAAGTGGTAGGGTCACCTCCTTGTCAGTGTCCCCCTCCAAATCCCTGAGACCCAGTGCCATATAGGAACTTGTGTTTGCATAGGCTGGTCACCAAATTAAAGAGGCCCAGAAGGGATGTGACAACATTTCACATTTTAGGTTAGTCAGAACACAAGAATAATGCATAACTGTAAAAAAGCATTAAGGGAGAAGTGAGACGAGAAGAGAAATTCACTCCTATCTTTAGGATGCTGTACCAGGAACCAGAACTACGAGTTACTCACTCCCTCACACCCCACATTCACTACTGGATGAGGGGACACTACAGTGGTGTTATGGACAACTCCAGGAAGCATCTCAGATCACACACTAATCACTTCTGACATGTCTTTCAGTATATACCATCAATATACAGATATACTCACATATCTTAGAATCACTGAACTCTTTATGTTAAAGGTCTCCGGTCCAACCCCTTGACCAGAGCATATTGCAGGACAGTGAACTATTTGCTGTTAAATCAAGATCCTCAGGCCCTTTCATGCAAGATTTTGGCTTTTTTTCATCCAGGAGACCCCTAACCACCTTTTATATCCACATACACATTCTCTTTCCACCTGTAAATCAAAAAGCCATGGTGGCTGGAGCTGCTCCCAGGAGTGGGAGGCAGGGGCATTTCCCATTCTCCTGCTGGGAGATGCCATTCACTGCTCCTGCTGCAAGGCAACGCATAGAAACCCCGAAACAAAACCAAGCCATGATAGTCAATTACCCTGTTTCAGCTTCTCATTGCAGATGAGGGACTTGCAGGTCAACTACCCATATGGCCAGTCCCATTCACTGAGCTAAAATGCTTTTGCAAGGGCTTAGACCTTTGGTTTTTATTCTGTAAAACAAGGCTTCAGACTTTTCATCACAAAAGGTCAAACGAACCCTTCACGCCCTTTGAACAAGCTGCAAACGATCTAATTAACTTGAACTGTCTCCTTACTGCCAAAGCCACCCTCTTCAGCAAGCAAGTTGTGGTTTCCAAGCTAAATCTACATCTACACCACTTAGAAATATTGTTCACCTGGAACAGAATAACAATGCCCACTCTGAACAGTGATGGCTGCGAGCCTCCTAAGGGTCCCCTAATGCCTTTATGCACAAAATTGAATTCTTCTTTTTGCTATAAAGGCTGTGTCATGGCTCACTAGTGTGGTGCTCAGGGTATGTGTAGAGCGCTCTTGGACAACACTGCAGGCATATGGGCATGGCAGATGGTGCAAGACATGCTGGGATGGTGCTGGATGAGACCACGCATACTGGCTTCTAGCACATGGCTTGGATGCTTTTAGCCACAATGTCCTAGCAGGGCAGCTAGGAGATGGGATGTGCTGGCCATGTGCACAAGGGCACTCTGCAGGACACCTATGCACCATTACTTGTCCTACCACCACATGAAGTGGAGATGCAGCTGATTCCTTGCACTTAATGCTGGTGAGCCTATGTTACTCAAGGTCAGGCTATTGAACCACCAGCCACAGTGCTGGTCTTGCTTTTATGTTGACAAGAAGACAGTTTCAGAATGCACAGCACTTCCTCCTTTGAGGCATTCGAGGACTGAGGCTGTGACCTTTTGGCTGATGTTTGAGTTCAGCAGCTGGAGATGGAACTGGAGGCACAGGCAGTAATTCCAGGGGTGAGAAAGAGAAAAGCCCTCTTCCTCCCCCTTCATCTTCTTATGGACAAACTCAGACCAAATCAAGCCAGCTGCAGCTGAAATACACCCTGCAAGAACAACCTTCTCGACACAGCACTAAAGTAAAGCTTGTCCCTAGGCTCCTTCAGTATATGAAGGAGACTTGTCCACCTAGGGTGTGATCCATCCCATCCTTCTAAGATGAACGGGGCTCTGAGTACCTGATGGAGCTGTAGGTGTCCCTGGTCATTGCAGGGGAGTTGAATAAGATGACCCCTAAGGGTCTCTCCCAACTCAAATGGTTCTATAATTCTATGAAAGCAATCCCAATGGAAAATCTTTGCACCTAAGTACAAAATAGTACCCAGAACAATGCAGCTTTTCAACCAACATTTATGTTCATATTTACCCATTGCTGAAGCCTTTCCGTAATAGGAGCGGTCAGGAATCGTATCAAAACAGCATAAGCACAAAGGTTCAGGGAAAAGCTGGAAAGGTCAAGAGGGAAAGCCTCGTGTTTGGACAGATTTTGGCTGACTGCTCCTAGAGATGGTCTGCACATAACAGAATGCACAGCTTGATGGACTCATCTATTCCATGCAGAAAAGCCTGCCACAGACAAGAGAGCAGTCACGTAGCACAGAGCTGCCTCCGAAAGGCTCTTCCTGGCTGGTACCATAAAACAAAACAAGGTTATGTCCTTTTGCCCATAGATGCTTATCAAGCTCCTAATAAAAATGCAGGTGACCACAGAAGGCCAAACAGCACTATCTGCCTTGGCAGAGCCCAGTGGGGCTGGGGGTACAGCTGAGACATGGAACAAACCATTCTCAGTCTTCTGAAAGAAAACAAAAGGCAATGACCATCTTGCAAGGCTTCACTGCCCTTCAGGTCCACCTTGGTTCAGTCAAAATCGTGACAAGTCAGCAGTTTCGCAACCTTGGCCCAACTCAGGTAAACTCATGCTGATGTCTGTAGAATCATATCATAGAATCATAGAATGGCCTGGGTTGAAAATGACCACAATGATCATCCAGTTTCAACCCCCTGCTGTGTGCAGGGTCGCCAATCACCAGACCAGGCTGCCCAGAGCCACATCCAGCCTGGCCTTGAATACCTCCAGGGATGGGGCAATCCATACCATACAAAGAGGTCAGATCTCATTTAGGCACCAAAGCAGAGCATGGATTTTCAGCAGAGCATCTAGCAAAGGTGAGAACTGCAAACCATGAGAGCCTCCAGCCTAAGAGTGTTTTATGCCCCTTAGTGAAACCTGCACTTGAGCACACAGAAATCCTCCCTCCAAAGGCTCCAGATGGCTCAGTGTTAACATATGTTACATGCACCACTGCAGGTTTCCAGTTGAAATTTCCATCTGTTATTAGATAGCTTGATATATGGCCTATAAACTTCACACCTCTGGATACCAGTAATGCCATTTACCTTGTAACAAGCTAATTAATGCCTCGTTTGCAAGAAGCAACTCCCACACAACCCTGCACCAAAGGCTAATGAGCTGGGAGCTTGCAGGTGTTTCTGATCTGAACAGCTGAAGAGAGATATCAGAATTTGGGGTAGAAATGATCACATTTAGCTGCTGGGAATGTAAATGTGGAGGTAACAGGTGAATTTAAGTATTTTGTTGTGAACCCAAGGGAGCAAGAGGTCTCTGCTGGTCTGAAACTGGTGGGTGCTTGAGACTGGGTCTCCTGGGACAACCTTCAATGCTACCCAGTTATGGCACTCATGAAGATGCTCAGACACTAAAGAGGCTCACTATCTTGGTGAGATGATGTCCCCTGGGTGTGAATGCCAAGGACTGAGAAAACTTTCACTTCCTCTCCAAATTTGAGTCTATCTTTTGTACCCTCATCTCCTGCCTTCAGACCCTCCAGCTGCAAAGCAGCAAGAGCTGCCACAAGGACAAGGCGTACTTCTATAAAAACTAGCCAGCCTTGTCCATCACCACATTGACTGTCACCACTCACTTTTGGCTCTGTACAGGCCAGTTGTCAGCCAGCTATGGTTCTTGGCTTGTCCTGGGCTGCTTTTAGCGTGAAATGTCTGCCTAAACCCCGCGAGAGGAAGCCAGATGGGGAAGCCAGTGTTAATTTGCAGCTGCAGCAAGGCAGAGGCTTGTAGCCTTCAAAACAAGTGCTGGCATTGTGGCTTCTCTCTTCCCTCGTGATCTGTGGGAAACAGAAGGAGAGCCAAGCTCGTCATGGGCAAGCCCAATAGCCTGGAGGCTCCTAGGCACAAGAACCTCTTTCTTTGCCCCAGTAAGTTACCCATTGGTAACACAGGTTGGATATTAGGAAAAACTTCTTTGAAAGAGTGAACAAGTGTTGGCACAGCCTGCCCAGGGAGGTGGTGGACTCCTTGTCCTGGAGGTGTTCAAGAACCATGGAGATGAAGTACCAAGGGACCTGACTAGTGGGCACTGTGGGGATGAGTTGGTGGGCTAGTTTTACTAAGCCATTTGATATATGTTCTCTCTAGAATGATTTGTGTCTGGTTAGTAATTAATTATAATTAATTTTAGCGACATATCCACTAGAAGACAGGAGAAACCCCAGCAGCATACCAGCAAAACTCCCACAGCATCCTCTCATATCCTGAGACCTATAAAGTATTGACGGCCCAAACCTACCATCCACTATTCAGATGGGACTTTGAAGTGGCCAGCAAGCTCCTTTCATTCTGGTGACTTGTCTTTGGTCACAGCCAAGAGTGGTCGGTGAGGGAAGAGTGTCAGAATGCAGCAAATAGTTTGCAATACTTCCCCTGAATATCCAGTCAGCTTCCAACAATCTGTGGCTTCCAGACTTCCTGTGCTATACATTGCTTTCGTATTTAATTACCTGTAGTGATTTTTTTCTTCTGTGAATTTATCTAGTCTGCTTTATGAACTGCCATAGGTTTTCAACATCCTCAACATCCTGTTGCAAGGAGTTTCACAGCTTAATTACACCTTGGGAGAACCACCTCCTTGTTTGTTTTGGGTTTGCAATTTACTGGTCTCATCTGATGTCCTCTAATTCATACTTAGGTAGAGATGGGGAACACACTCTCCCAGCCCACCTTTCACATACCACTCAGTGTTTTGGCCATAGCCCTTTTCAGATATCTCCCTTCCAAACTGATGAGTCTTCATCTACTTAGTGATACAGTAGCCACTACTGAGTTCTGAGCATCCTGGTATCCCCATCTGAGTCTCTTCCAACTTCATTTGCCCACAGTTGTAATGTGCCCAGGGTGTACAAACATGAACAGCCCTTCCTGCGAGCACTGCTAAACCCTTACGAGGCTCAAAGGAAACCACAAAGTCACCAGCAGATGCTGGCTGCAGCCATCTGATGTTGGCTGCCCATAGCCTGTCTGCCATGCATGTCTGTCTGTCTCCTCACCACCTGTGTGTCCTTGCCCAGGGATCCAGGCTCATTTCTATCAATATTGCTACCAAAAAAAAAAAAAGTCCAGGCTCACTCAAATCCCAACCCAGGGAATGATAAAACTCTCTCCATAAGCCTAGGACTCAAGTATGGATGGTCCACCAGTAGACACCAATGTGAATGCCACAGAAGGAAGAAACAATGGTGGGTCTTCCCAGCAAGAAGGCTGAAGGCACCAGGGGCTCAACTGAACCTGAAGACAGACTTTCCATACAGAAAGGCAGAAAGAAAAGACACCAAGGCAGCACAGAAGGAACCAATTAGCTCTGCTGGGCACAACCCAAAATAGATGATGTCTTTTCAGAGCCAGGCCAAGGTTTCGGTGAAGACGTGAGCTGGGTCTTGGCACCATGCACGCACAGAAGTGGCAATCAGCTCATGTTGGAGAGGAAATACGGTCTGAAGGAGAGTTGTTTCAGATGGGGAATTTTAAAATGTGTTTGGGAACCAGAAGCCAGTGGAAGGCTGAGCAAAGAGAGAGCCAAAGCAGAAGGGAGCAGTGAGTGACAGTGCAATGGGATGGTGGGGACTGGCCTAGCCATGCATGGTGCTGGGGCAGGAAGCTGGGTGCTGGGGAACATGAAGAAAGAAATTTGCTCTCTTGCCAAAATCTCCTTGGAAGGAAACAGCAAGTTCTCTTGGAACCAAAATGGGGGGGGGGAGGGATGAGCAAGGAAATGGACTTTAAGCCAAGATATCCACAGCAGGAGGGCAGGGGAGGGGAATTGGTGCTGGGAGAAGACCAGGGCTGGGGAGACAGCCTGGGGTCATCACAGGGGGGACCTCTGCTCTTTGGGTTACAGAGGACATAGGGAGGTGGCAGTGCCAGTCTGACTGCCAGCACGTGCAGTAACACAAGAGGTGGAGGGATCATCACATCCTCTGGCAATGCTGTGGCTTTCAAGCAATAAAACAGAAAGCAGTGTTTGCTTTGGCGTGGATGTGAAGTCAGGTTATGACAGCAAGCAGATAGAAGCTGGGACTTAGGAAACGTGATGGTTGGACTAGATGATATTAGTGGTCTTCTCCAAACTTAATGGTTCTATGAAATTGGCTTTGCAGTTCTGAAATGATGGAAATGTTGCATTGGTACTCCCCAGCTTAAGAGGGTCGGTAGGCTCATGTACAGCAAGCAGCTGTGGTATTACCCACAGCCCTACCCAGACAAGTACCTGGCATTCTGGACTTCCACATTTCTCCTTTTCTTCCTTCCCAGATGTCCAAATATCTCAGCTCCTCTGACACAATGTGTTCGGTTCACAGATGTGGTGGCACCTGGGTAGGTCCCACACCCAGAGCCAGAAGCTGTTTCACCCTGATGAGGTCCCAATGGAGCCACCCCATGTGTCCCCAAGGCCACCACTAGCTATGCCATCACCACCCTCTAGTGGCCACCTCTCATCTCACAGGGTATCCCCGTTTTCCACCCCTCGTTTGTAAGAATCAGATGAGACATTATTCCATTGAGGACAATTCTTCCCACTGCGAGGGCATCTCGGGCAGCCCATAAACACAAACCCACCTACAGCTTCACTTCACCCCACAATGTGTGTTGGTCCCCAGGATGCTGTGAAGGTTACCCAGTGGCTGCAGCTTGAGCTCTGCTGGGCTATGACCCAAACCACAGCTGTGTGAAGTCAAACACGAACAGAAGCATAAATGTTTTTCAACAAAATATCCCGTGGAGATGCTGAAAAACAAACACATCCTGCTGTGCGAGCAGGCAAAGGAGAACTGGAACCGAACCGGGAGGCAAAATGGAAGTCAGCAACCGGTGGGGTGGCACGTAGCTCAGATTGCTTGCACCACTCAGGAGCCTATTGCAAAATTTCTGCAACAAAAATCTGCCTGTTGTCCATCTCACCCGGGCTGCTAAGAAGTCATTGAAAGACAACCAAAGCGAGGTGAAGAAATCATCACAGAGGATAACTGAGCCTGAAGCCATTTGTCCTGCCAACTTCGCCTGGTGACCTCTAATCCTTGAGTTGTATCAAACAGAAGCTAACCAGTCCTTGTCCTCCCCCAGACCACTTGTGACTTTCTGGACCACTCGTCAGTCCTCCCCCAATCATCTTTCCAAAACTAAAAGTGCTTACCTGGCTATTCCTCATGGGCATGTCGCTCCATGCCTTTGCTCTCCTCACTGCCCTTGTCTGGACATTCCTCCACTCCAGCCCCTATGTGATGGGGATGCTGTATCCTTGGTTGACATGGAGCTACTATGATATCTTCCTTCTGTCCTTTGTTCCATCATGAGAGTTCCAGACACCCCGCCTACTCCAGAGATGCTGAACTGGTGCCTGTGTTGGTTAAAATTATCAGTTGTTGGGTATGGCTTGGTCTCTTCAAGCCCCCATTCTATGCATACATACAATAAGCAACAACCCAAGAGTACTGAGCAGGGAATGCGTGGAGAAAGTGGGTCAGGTGGGAAAGAAGTGTGATTAAAGCTGAGCTGCAGTGAAACAGAACTAGAGCAAGATCTCAAGGACATGAAGAAGGGGCTTGGAGAGATACTGACAGTGCAGAGGAGGGCAGGAAACTGCTTGGGCTTGCAGAGGAGTTCAGGGATGTGTGCATGACCCTTGTGCTGAGCATCTATTATGAGCTCACAGCAACGAGGAGAGGCAGCTTCCTTATCCAAGGGGAGATGGGAAAACACCAGTGGCCAATTCCTGTGCTATTCGTCCTTGGGAAAGCCCCTCTGGATATCAGTGAGCTCCTCACTGATTCTTTGTGCCTCTGAATTTACAGAGTGCCAGTGTGCATCCCCCAAACCAATGTAGCATTTGTGGCAGCTGAAGGAATGGAGATGGTAACACCAGAGGAGAACAGGGCCCAGCAGCATCCATGGCAGAGCATCTCCTGGGACCATGACACAGCCCATTCTTGGCTCCCCCTCCTTCTGGGATGAGGATTGGGTACAGAGGTAAGGACAGGATTGTTCCCAGGGTGAATGTGATGTTTCTGTCCTCCATCACTTCCCCAGGTGCTCTCTGCTAATCTTTCCTGCTCACACCATAAGCCCTTTTGTCTTTCCCTCCCCACTGGGCTGGGTTGATGAAGCCAATTTGGGATCACATGTTGCTAAGCAACAATTATTATCCCTGACAACAGGAATAAATTGAGCTTCCCCCATCTCCAGCATTTTATCTGAATTTTATCTAGATTAGCATTTTTCGTGACATTCAGGCCTTGTAAGAAGGGCACTTGGTGGTGCTCAGCTTCATCTCCATCACTGTCCAAGCTTTTGTGTCAGGAGCAGGTCTTTACCACAGCAGGTCCCAAATCTCTATTCTAGTTCAGCAAAACTTAGAATCATAGAATCAGGGAACTGAATGAGTTGGAAGGGACCTTTAAAGGCCATCTGGTCCAACCCCTATGCAATGAACAGAGACACCCATAGCTCCATCAGGTGTTCACAGCCCCATCCAGCCTGAATTTGAATGTCTCCAGTGATGGAGCAACTCCCACCTCTCTGGACAAACGTATGGGGATGCAAATAACACTATCTACATGAAAGCAGTCAAACTGAGCCAAAAGTGAGCTCCTACAGACCTTTCATCAAGGGATCCTGGAGAGCTATTCACAGAAAGCACCTGCATTTGGTTGGAGGAATTTCCCTTCAGACATCAGTGCCTGCAGTGGCATGAGACTCAATGGGGCTGCCATAGATGTCTGGTGTACTTGTTACATGCTGTGGTGCCTGGGACATCCTATTGGGGTGGCACAGGCTCTGTAAAGATGGGTATGTGACTGCCACAGCAGCAGATGAAGAGAGGGATGTGAGACCCTGGTTACCTAAAACAGCACTGGCAAATGAACCATTGTCATTGAACCATAGAATCATTAAGGTTGGAAAAGACCTCTAAGATTCCCGAGTCCAACCCCAACCCATCCCACCATGCCCACTGACCACATCCCTCGGTGCCACATCACCATGGTTCTGGAACACCTTCATGTTTGGTGACTCCACCACTTCCCTTGGCAGCTGTGCCAGTGCCTGACAGCTCTTCTGTAGAAGAAATGTTCCCTAATATCCAACCTGAGCACAAAACAACAGGACAATGAAAGCTTGGGCTGTGCTTCCTCTGGCAGAGCATCCAAGATGCCAACTTAGCAGGTTTCAGAAAATGCCAGCTTCCTTTCCAAGACAACAGGCTTCACCCACGAAGGAAAGGAACGATAATAGCTCCTTTCTGTGGCAGCCCCAGCAAACAAAAGCCGTGTCAGAGCCCCTTCCAGCAAGGAGGCACAGAGGAACAAACTGCCCACGAAAATGCAAGGAATTTCCTGGCATGGCCAATCCTCCTAGTGTGATCCATGCTCACAAGCTAGAAATCTGAATCTCCACATTGCTTGCTAGGTCGGGATTTCAATTCACATATAAGCAGCAATTAGCCATCATTAAGCAGTGCTGTCAGGTGGTGAATCATGGAAAAGGCAGAGGATCAAATAGAGCCGTGTTCAGAAGACAGGAGGGGGTTTTCTAAGGGACTTTCCTTGTGATGGAGAAGAGAAGGTACCAAAGCAGTGGTTTTGTGGGCTATGAGAGGCTTTGTAGCGGAGAATAGAGCGGAAAAGCCACAGAGCTGGGAGAGATACCGCAGACTGCAGAGGATGGTAATAGCATTTCTGCACACAGAGCATCACTGCAGGCTTTTGGGAAGGTGAAATGAGTGCTGTTGTGTAACAGCAAGGAAAGCACAGGGACTCCAGAGAAGAGCACGAGGAGGAGCACGAGTTACGATGCGACACATCCTCCTTGACCTACCTGCAAGGACAGACTGCTCCTCAGCACGTTTTTTGGGCTAAAAATCAAAGTATTCAAGTGGGATTTCTGCAGGCGCATCCAGGACTTCCTGAAGGTTGCTGCAAAACATGGAGAACGGCCAAAACTGTCTCTTCCTGAGCAGAAAAGAGGATGCAGGCAATGCGTGAAATCCCCTTCCTTTGCCTGCTGTGGCCCGTAGCTAATGTGACCCAGCACTGTAAGGCAGCCCACAAGCTTTGCCAGGCCCCAAAGTGTTGAACCGAAGAGCCAGCACAGCCCTGACGCCGTGAATTCCCAACTTCCCCAAGGTTGTGATGATCACAGAATCACAGAATCATTAAGGTAGGAAAAGAGCTCTAAGATCACCAAGTCCAACCCCAACCCATCCCACCATGCCCACTGACCACGTCCCTCAGTGCCACACCTCCACAGTTCTTCCACACCTCCAGGGATGGTGAACCCACCACTTCCCTGGGCAGACAGTTCCAATGCATTGCCACTCTTTTGGAGAAGGAATGTTTTCTGATAACCAACCTGAACCTCCCCTGAAATCTCATCTCTTCTACCTGCTTCTTTTCAATGTTATTTTCTTTGATTTCCACTGGGAATTGTGGCAGGAGCCATCCTGATCCTACCAATCACAGCCATATCCTCTCGCACTCTGCACCCAACCATGCCTTGGATCAGGGCACCCACTTCATCATGAGGAAGGAAAGAACTAATTTTAGGCTCAATTGGATCAAGTAATGAAAAATGCAGCACCCCACTGAGGTAGTAATAGGGCTGAAACCCCCATTCCTGTAGGTGCTCGAGGCCAGGTTGGATGGGCAGCCTGAGCTGGTTAGAGGCAACCAGTTCATGGCAGGGGGGTTGGAACATGATGATCTTTAAGATCTCTTCCAACCTAAGCCATTCTATAATTCTATGAAAGGAAACTGAGGCACAGCTGAGCTCTACACCCCACCAAGGGCCCACAACCCAGCCTCACCTCCATCCAAAACACCCAAAAGCAATGGCACATCAAGCTTGGGAGCTTCCAGACTTGATCCTGCTGTGGATCCATGTTGGCATGCATGCGATGGCCCAAATGAAGGGTCTCCCTGCTGACCCCACTCTGCCTGGAGCTAAATGAGGATGCAGCCCCTCAAGCTAACAAACAGCTTGGCTGCAACCTGCAGATTGAGCCCAAACCCTATTAGGAACTATGAGAGAAAGACAGGCAGGCTCCAGAACGTACTCTCATCCGCTTCTACCCAAGAAAAAGGCATGAGAGGGATAGGATGTACCCTGATTGCACTGCCCTGAAAACAAACTGCTTATCCACTGTGGTTCCCTGCCCACCTCCCTGCACTGCCTTTGCTGCTTGTACTCTTGGCACAGCCCGACTGACCCGGGAGCTCGAGGACATTCTGAGGGCTGGGATGAGAAGCAGCCCTGTGTTGGGGCTGAATAGCAGAAAGGGACTGTGTGGGTTTCCCTTTCAGGGATGGCTGAGAAAAGGTTTTGTTGCGACTCTTGGTCAGCCCAGAAGCAACGGGGAGCCTTGAATTCTGATCTGTGTGCTTGTTTGTGCTGATCGCTTTTCATTATTTACCCTTTAGCCTCTGCAAGAGCTGAAGCAGCTCAGAGCTCTGCAGAAAGAGCTCCAGTGGTCCTGGCCATGAGGCTTTTTCATCTACAAGATCCAGGGAGCCCAAGTTCCCACTCACCCCTTCCAGGACCCTCCAGGACATGCAAGACACCACTGCTATGGGAATGACCCCAGAGATGGCCACATCATCCCGCAGCTTCCATGTCATCTTCCATTTCCCCCAGCTTCCCAGGAGCCATGGTGGGAAAGATACACTCCATCCCAGCCAGCCCTGACCTTATCCCACCAACTCATCATCTTCTCCTTGGGGCTGGCTGTTTCCCACACACCTCAACTCTCCAGATGTAACTGCTGTAACTCGCTCTGCCTTGGAAGGAGGACACAACACACTGGAAAAACACAGAAGTCATCAAAATTCATCTCTTTGTGAGGCCAGCACTGCGGGAAGCCACAGGTGCTGTGCTGGTAGACATCACAATCAGGTTCATTGCTCTGGTGCTTCAGACCTTGCATTCCTCCCCCCAGTCAGAAACCAGTGGGGACATCCCCTTTATTTCTGCTACTAAACTCTATCAGGTGCTTTGAAGTGACTAATTCCAGGTAAACAAGGAGTTCTGAGGTGGTTCTAATTGATGCCACGTGCCAGTCTCATCACGAGCAACTGCAGGACAGTGCATGGTGCACCACGAAGGAAGGAGAGTGGAAAGGAATGAATAAATATTATTTAAAGAGCATGAATAGAAACTAGAACCGCAGCCCTTGGTTAGGCTGTGAATTTAGATGTGATGTTTTTAAGTGGGATTTTAGTGCCTCATCATTGCAGGGGGGGAATGAATTAAAGGATGCAAGCCACTAGATAGAAAGCAGGATAAGCAAAACCAGTTTGTATGACAGAATAATGATTTATGAATAATTTAGCATGAGCACAGAAGTCCCAATTAAATTTGTAGATTTACAGAATCATAGAATGGCCTGGGTTGAAAAGGACCACAATGACCATCTGTTTTCAACCCCCCTGCTATGTGCAGGGTCACCAACCACCAGACCAGGCTGCCCAGAGCCACATCCAGCCTGGCCTCGAATGCCTCCAGGGATGGGGCATCCACAACCTCTCTGGGCAATTCAGTCCTCACACAGGGAGATGTGGATCTAAGATTTCATATAGGCTGGATTTTCTGGAGTACGAGCAGTGGCTCAGCATAAATCCTTCAGTCTATCAGCACTGCCGCTGCACACACAGCGAATCTGCTGTCCCTGGGGATCTTCTTCTTCCTGCTCCTGGAAATCCGACCTCAGCACGGCTCGGCTCCAGCCCAGGGAACGTCCTGGCCCTTGTTTGTCAGCTGGGGTTGATGTGGGGACAGTGTCTTCCACTCTGCACGTGCGTGCCGGGGAAGGAGGTGACCCCAGGGGGGGCTCAAGGCTGCTCTGAGCTGACACTCTGCTCCCTGCAATTCCTCATGTGGCTGTGCAAGCCCAGAGAGACATGGAGAGGTGTTCCTACAGGAACTGAGGGCTCCAAACAGGCACGGGCTGTCTCTGCAGCTCACGTACACATGAATGAAGCACTCACATACGTCCCAATGAAGCAGCAGACAACATGGCTGACAAAATGGGGCCACCCCACACTCATGGAGGGGAGCTCTGATTTCCCTGACCTGCTCGCCCCCTTGCAGCGTTGTTTACTTAGAATCACAGAATCATTAAGGTTGGAAAAGAGCTCTCAGACCCCTGAGCCCAACCCCAACCCATCTCCACTAACCCATGTCCCTCAGTGCCACATCTCCATGGCTCTGGAACACCTCCAGGGATGGTGACCCCACCACCTCCCTGGGCAGCTGTGCCAATGCATTACACTCTTCCTGAGGATGAATTTTCACCCATCAGAAAGCAATTTGACATGATTACGCAGCTTCCCATCCTGCCTTGCAATCACAGATTTATTAGTTAAGAGCACACTGTAACTTTGAGTCGTGACTGCATTAGGAGAAGCACTTAAAACCTCATCATCATCTGAAGGAGACACTTAAGGAAACATCCACAGCAGTTATAACCTCTGATGGATCTCTGCCTGTGGCACAACTCATTGTGCTCACGTGGGAATGGGGAGAGGAGATGGAGGAAGAGGGTGGTGCTGCTCTCAGTACAGAGAGCACCCATAGGGCAGCAAATGAAAGCCATCCCATATAGGTGAGGTTCCGTACATAGTGATCTGCTTTAAAAGGGCATAAACCCTCATAGGAGGTATTGGAGTCACCATCTCTGGAGTTTTCTAAGAGAAGAGTAGATATCACATTGAGGGTTATGATCTGCAATCTTCACAATCATGGGATACCCCGAGCTGGAAGGGACCCATAAGGATCATCAAGTCCAACTCCTTTAGCTGGAATGCTTTTTCAAATGAATCAATGCCAGCCCAACGTAGAGGTGTTTAGCAGCATCAGATAGAAGTCAGAGCCACTCCTGCACCCAAATTTTCCCCTGCATGGCCCCATGTGAGGCTCACACTCGAGCCAGGCAGGCTGTGATGGGAGCACAACCCTCTTGCTTTATTTATCCAGCACAGGCTGTGCTAACAGACTCCCTGCTTGCTGCAGGGTTGCTTTGCAAGGACATAAGGCCACGTTCCTGGGCAGAGAGCAGAACTGAGCCCAGCATGCAGCAGCGGGGTGCAAATCCTGCTCAGCCCCAAAGCTCTCAGTGAAATGAGAACCTTCCTTAAGCAATGCTTTTCCAGCATCCGCCGGCCAACCAGCTCCCTCTGCTGCTACATCTCCCAACCTGACCCAGACACCATTTCCAAACATGAGAGGCCACCACGAGCAGGTGATGGGGGAGACAGCTGGGATCAGCTGCCTGCCTGAAAGATGCTGAGTAATAAATAACTTAAACATCTGCATACATCCCCCACAAGAGATGAAGGCCAGGCAGGTCCTAGGGCATCACCTGGCTGCTGAACAGGGCTGAACCCCACCATCCATGCCAATGGATGTCCCACTGACTTGAAAGGAACATCCCTGGGTTCAAGAGCTGTCAAAACTCCCTCTGGCTGTGACCATACTCAGCTCAGAGCAGCACAGGACCAGAGGGAACACAGCAGCCTTCTCCTGATTTCTGTTGAATCGTAGCATAGAATGGCTTAGGTTGGAGAGGACCTTAAAGATAATTTGGCTCCAAACCCTCACCTGCTGTGGGTAGGGTTGCCAACTACCGGGTCACCCCGAATCCCATCCAACTCAGCCCTGAATGCCTCCAGGTAATGGGGCATCCACACCTTCTCTGGGCAGTCTGTTCCACTAAAGACACCACTCTGACCACTGCTGCTGAGAGCTGTGCCCTGATGACCTTGTAGGAGTTCCCCTATACAAACAAGCACCAGCCAGAAAGCACCAAGAGAAAGACCTCTTTCATGAAAGCTTCTACTTGTGTGGAGAAAAGAACTTGGTTCTGCTGTCTGTCTGCCTTTCAGTTTCATCCATAAGGGAGAAAACTCTTGGAGCTGGCTGATTCGGTTTTAAAATCTCAGCTGAACCATAAATCTCAGAGTCTTCTCTTTGAGATGTTTTATCAGGCTGGCATTTGCAGTGCTGACTGTTGGAGATACTGGGACGCCTGCACTTCCTGAGCTGGCAAAAATGGGGATTAGCAGCAGGAAGGTGAGAAAGAAGATCTGCTGACCTGCCTTTACAATTAACCCGTGCTCATTGCAGAAGTTATTATCTGTCATAGTGATGGGAATCCTACAGCTGCCAGTTGTCCTCACAAGACCCAGACTCCCCGGCACATTGATGCACGTGTGCATTGGTGCATGTGATGCAGCAGGAGACAGTGTGGGCTGAAGAGCAGAGAGGTGAAACAGCTCCAGTTCACACCTGGGGAAACCGAGGCACGCATTGGTTTGGAGAAGACTGTGGTTGCATGGAAAATCAGCAGATGGAAGTGTGTGTCTCTGCCTTGAGGGTGAAGGTGCCACGGAGGGTTGGTTGGGTTCAATGTATGCTTAGAAGTGATCAAGGCAATGCCTGCAGGACAGGCAGGCCTGCAGACAGGAGAGATGCAGGAGGGTTTCTACCCACCAAGAATATGGAGGAAGCATCAGTTTGCTCCATTCCCAGCCGCACAACACGTGCCAGACACAGCTGTGCTCAGCCCCTCTCCCACCCATGGCTGGGGTCTGATAACCCTGGGTTGTTTGAAGTGCTGAGTGGCAGCCAGACTGTGCTCAGAAGGTTGGTTCAGATAAGGTGGCCATCCTGCAAAGAAAACAGCTGGCATCCTGTATTAGAGCTGCACCGTGCTGCTCTAGGCAGCAGAGGGGTAGGAGCAGAACACAGAGCCCTGGCTGCAGGGTGTTAGAAACATGTTGTACCCAGTGTGGTCCTAAATCCTTCTCTCCAGGCTTCTGCAGATGCCCTCAAGTCCTGCAAGCCCTGTGCCATTTCCACCAACTGCCCTGTAAATGAGAAGCAACACGGAGAAGGATGCACCTCCACGTCCTGCTGCTTGCTTTCCACCTTGGCAGGCCATTTCACCTTCCATGCTTGGAAGCTCAACCATGGTGTGTTCCCACCAGGACATAAGAGGGGAGGGAATTCACTGAAGGAAGAGCACAAAGAGAGCCAGGAGGTTGGAGAGAGAGATTCAAGAGCCAGGTGGACATTTCCAAGTGTTTGTCCAATGGTAGAAGACTTGCTTTGGACTGTATTCAAGCTCCATGGGAAAAGATATATTTTTGTAAAGGACACAAAATGGGAAGGGAAGAATGCATGGAGCAAACACCAAAGAGCTGCTTATAAGAAAGCTTTGTGGTCCTGGTTGGGGTAGAAAGCCCAAAGGAGCAAGGTCAGCGTGATGAAAGAAAAGCAACACCAGTTCTTCATTCTGCCCCAGCTGCAGCCAGGCAAATTCAATCCAGGGCCCAAATGGCAGCGTTTCATTGCAAGGGGTGTGGTGCCTGATGTGAGTTAAGAGGAATCAGGCAAAAAAGCTGTGGCGAGCACAAGCCTATCAGCCTGCCTGGAACGGTAGCAACAAGTCAGAATTGTTATCTGCTGGCTCTGGAGTGGAACAACCTGGTGATGTCAGCCCAGCAGCCCTGGCAACTGCTTCACAGGAGTCATAAATCATCAGCAATAAGTTAATCTCTTCAGCTACTTGCGGAGAAGACAAGGAATACATTGTTCTAAAATGAAGTAAAATTTGACAGTGACAAAATACGGTATTCCCCCTCATTGCTTTCTGCTGCTGCCATTGATGGGGTTGGCTATGAAATCACTGCCTCTATCCCAGCTATGCCCGGTGAGCTCACCAAGCCCAACCCCAACCCATGCCCACTGACCACGTCCCTCAGTGCCACATCTCCACTGCTCTTGAACACCCCCAGAGCTGGTGACCCCACCACTCCCTGGCAGCTGTGCCAATGCATTACCACACATCCAGAGAAGTTGTTCTTCCAAATATCCCACCTGCACTCAGCGCTCTGGCAGCTGAAAAGATCTAAAGAAACCTCATCCAAGGTTGCAGGCAGTAGAGCTTAACTCTCAACCCTCCTACCCTGACCAAAGCATGAGATTCAGCAAGGCAAGACAAGTCCTCCTGTCCCTCTCTAGTGATGGACGCCGTTTCAATAAAGAGCATTCAATAAAAGCCATTCAAGGCCAGGCTGGATGTGGCTCTGGGCAGCCTGGTCTGGTGGTTGGCGGCCCTGCACACAGCAGGGGGGGGTTGAAACCAGATGATCACTGTGGTCCGTTTCAACCCAAGCCATTCTATGATTTCTCCTCACCCTGGGCTTTCTGTGAGGTTTTTAACCACGTTGTTCACTATAAGATCTGACCAACAGCAGATGCACAGCCCTCCTGAGCTGGACGTGCCTGAAGTCAGAACAGGAGAGGGACCAGTGCTCCCCGTTCCCAGCCCTCAGCCGGAATCACAGTCAAGAGGGTAGGTTTAAAATAAAAGCTTTCATCGTGTGAACTTTCCAGAGGAAGCAAGTTTTCTCCTGGAAAGAACTGAACATGTGTGTGTGGCAAGAGCAGGAGGCTCCGTGGGGGCTGCCTGTGCAGGAAGGAAGATGTTTTGATTTATTCTAGGTGTGAAACTCGGCCAGGGAAGCTTGCCAGGTGTTTGTATTGGCTCTGCTTCATCGCCACGCTGTGCTTCCGTTGGGAACTTTGCTCTGCTTCTCCCATCTGGGCTTCTGATACCCAGGACCAGGTGAGGGGATGGCCAGCAGCAAGGCCTGGCTTCGACGTGAGAAGGGCTGAGGGCTCTTCACGATCAACCTTGCTTCCACTTCCTCAGTGCCACAAAGAAAACCAAGGATCACGGAATGGTTGGGTTGAAAGGGATGCTAAAGCCCCCCAGTTCCAACCTTTACCATGGGCTGGTTGCCACCCACCAGATCACGGTGCCCATAGCCCCATCCAACCTGGCCTTGAGCACCTCCAGGCCACAATTAGTTCTCTCCAGCACCCAGTTCATCACCAGCACTTCGGTGCAACAAGTTTTCCCAACAAGGGAGACCAAAGCAACACCTTCAGCTGTGTTGGGAGAAACCAACTTTGCAGCAGCCCAAAGCATCAAGGTGACTTTCTTTTGCAGCCACAATACAACGGCTTCCCATAGACGGGGCCAATTCCCATTGGCCTTTGTGCTTTTGGACAACATGAAACAGGTCTGGGGAGCAGCCACCCACCTTCCCACTGTAGGAACGGGAAGGTCCCGAGATAGCCTGGCAGCAGGCTTTAAACAAACAAAAGGAAATGCTTTTTCACACCAATCACAAGTAGGAGGTGGAACACATTGCCAACAAATCCAGCCAAGCTAAAGCCACTGTACACAATGGGAAATCAGGCATTTTGTTCTGGCACCCACCTGGCTCAATGCTTACGCTTCCCTGAATGCAAGGGCCTTCCTTCCCCTTCTTGGGATGTGAGAGCACAGATTTGCTGCTTTTAACTCTTCACCTTCCGTTTCAACTGTCTTTTGGCACAGATCTCATGGAGATGAGCAACCTGCTGCCATCACCTCCTTGCTCCAATCTTGTTGCTTTCTCACCATATCTTCTCATGTATGCTGTAAGGAGAGGTTGGAGAGTTTTCCTCATCTAAACTCTCTTGCGCTACATTTTCATCCTCTCACCTTTCCCCTTCTCAGCATCCATACTGTGAAGTCTACTGTGAAGGCACTGAGAATTCACCCAAGTCCCCACTGCATCACCCAGCATTGGTTCTCCCACGTGCCTCCCATGGCTTTCCTGGGGTCAGGACATGACAAACTGTCTTCTGCTTCTGCTCCATTTGTAGAAATAACATCCCCAGAGAGTTTGAACAGCATGACTGCAGGGTGCTGCAAAGCAGCATGGGCTGGTTTGGGCACTCTAAGTCCAACTTTCACTGTCATGAAAAGGATATCATGGTACATGCTGTCACTTCCACCCACTGTTGAGAAATGGATGTTGCAATGAACTTGAACTCCCATTTCCCAGAGTGCTCACTCAGCTGTTGCTATTTACAACATGTAGGAGCAGTTTTTCCTCCGAGCACTAGGAAAAGATCTGCATTAACAGAGACCCAGTCCACCAAACCCAACTGTTTGGATCTCTCCAAGGCATAAGCAAAAAACCAAGTGAGCAAAGCAAAGCCCATGGCTGAGCTCCACATTTCACCTGAACCCATTTTCTTGAGTCTCCTGAGTACATAGAGACTTGGGACCCGCAGCTCATGCATTGGTTGCTGCCTTTTGTCATGGAACTCCCAGCACAGGAAAGGAGCTGCTGAAGAACCCATCCGAAAGACCTCATCAACAGGACAAGCAGCAACAAAGCCCTATAGGAAAGCACCTGGCAGCCCTCTGCCTGCTCCCAAGGCCTCTCCCTGCAGAGTGGGGAGATGAAAGCAGCCATCTGCACACACAGGCAGCTGCAAAAGGTGCTGGAGACCATTCTCATGTGCACATTCGCATGTGCAGAGTGCCACGATCCTGGAATAGGGTTGGGGTGGGAGAACCCACTCCAAAAGCAGACAGGTAACCACTTACCCACTTGGCTCATCAATTGGGTCATTTTGAGTGGCCTCTGGATGTCTCCCGGGCTCACTTGAAGCCCTGTTGTAGTAGG
Source organism: Gallus gallus (assembly GCF_016699485.2). Classification (NCBI taxonomy): domain Eukaryota; kingdom Metazoa; phylum Chordata; class Aves; order Galliformes; family Phasianidae; genus Gallus; species Gallus gallus. The sequence continues at coordinate 88,069,808 of NC_052535.1, forward strand.
CTTGAAGCCCCACCACCCAGAGGGCTCTGATCTGTAGAAGTGGGCATCAGCACTGCGAAAGGCAGCTTTGGAGATCAGTCAGGCAGCACCTCCATTCGAACTGCAAAGATGTGCTTTCCCCAGGAGCTCTCGTCATTATGAGATGATCTATGTGAAGTTACCTGGCAGATGTCCCCATGACAGTCCCATATCCCACCTTATCCCCTGACCCGAGCACTGTTTCCAGCAGGATCTGTCTAAGCATGCTATGATATATGGCTCGAGGTGACGGCTGCTGTTTTGTAGGAATTAACCTCAAACACAGCCACGAAGTCTGAAAGAAAAGATTAAATATCAAAGCTAAACCTGCTAGAAACAGAACCCCGAAGGGACAAAATCCCCAGCCTTAAAGCAGCTTACACATCTCAAGTTCCTGGTGGTTTTTTTTGACTAGCCTTAGCTAAATCCTGCCCAGCTTCTCCCCCAGACAATGTTTTCAAAGCATGTTGCTTCCCTGCTGCAAAATCACTGCTCCTCTTTCACAAAGCACGTTTTACCTCCAGGACCACCTTCCCCAGAGCCTCTTTCAGCATCTAATTGTGGATGCCCCGTCCCTGGAGGCATTCAAGGCCAGACTGGATGTGGCTCTGGGCAGCCTGGTCTGGTGGTTGGCGGCCCTGCACATAGCAGGGAGTTTGAAACCAGATGATCATTGTGGTCCTTTTCAACCCAGGCCATTCTATGATTCTATGCGTCTTGATAATGGGCTTGGATGGGAAGCAACAGAGGTGCCTCAAAGGCCACCAGGTGCCTGTTTTTACACCCCCAAAGCCAACAAATGGTATCAGCTCTTGGAGGAACTTTTCCCATGGCAGCCATCAGATCCGCTGCTCCGGCACAGATCTTGTGCCAGCGTTGGGTATGAGCCACGGCTTCTGTTTACTCAAACAGTTTACATTACTTCTCATCCAACACTCCCCACAAACAGCCCCTGCACCCAGTGTGGGAACATCTCCATCCACATCCAGGGGACAGCAAACACCACGTACCACAGACTGGTGGGGATGATGGAGCCACAGTATGAGACAGATCCCATACACAGATCTCTCAGATCAAAGCAGGGCTCAGACACTCCATGGAGACCCATACAGGAAGAAACTATTCACTCATCCCTTTGGGACATCACTATATTACAGTCTACGTTTCCTCTGCACAGATAAGTTCTTTCCCAAACACACCTGCTGATGAAGATAGAGGCTGTTGATCCTGCTTTGTGGGGTTTCCTTTGGAACCAGTGTGGAGTACATCACACAACCACCCCATTTCAGCCATCCGATACAATACTGTTGTGGGTACCAGAGAAAATAGCCCCATCCCTTGGGGAAAAGGGATGAGGCTGGACAGGGTTTTGAGCACCTGATGGAGCTGTGGATATCCCCGATCATTGCAGGGGATTTGGACCATAGACCACCTTTAGAGGTTTAAGTTGGTCATTTCCAACTCAAACTATTCTATGAATAAAATCATTTCAATGGGAAAAAAATAGGAGGCCTGGAATGTGCACAGAGGAGAGATGACTCCCAGGGGATGGTGTGATCCAGAGACTGGGCTCTGACCTTAATATAGGATTGCAGTTTGAAGTACATTGCAATGCCCGTGGTTTCCAATCTTCTTATACAAGGCATTAGGCTTCGAAATCTCAGGGTCTACTAAAGTAGGGGTTTTTGAGGACCTTCTTCCTCATTACAAGTTCCTAATCTGTTTCTTCAGTGCTTGAGAGGAACAAGCCTTTCTCCTGCCCTCAATCCCTGATCCAGGGCATACAGTGCAGATCCAGACCCATCACTCAGCGCCAACACCTACTGTGGTCTTTACGATGCTTTCTTAGCTCCTCTCTATCACAGATGAGAAGAAACCCATGGGTGGGATTAAAAAATGAACACCACCAGTCAGATGCCTCCACCTGCCTAAAAAAGAAGCAGACAGATAACATTAAAGAAGAAACATGCTGGTGTAGCATCCTGTGCCTTTCTGTCTCACTTCCAAGTGGGGCGAGGAGCCCATCCAGGAGGACAGCAGTTAAATAGAGCCCGTATCTCTGAGAAAGATGGGATTTCCTGCATGCAAGGGAAAAGCTTTTGACAATAACTGTGGTGAAGCATTGGCATAGGTTGCCCATGGGTGGACACCCCATCCCTGGAGACATTCAGGGTCAGGCTGGAGCTTTGTGCACGGGGAGCAGCACAGCTCTGTGGCTGCAGGAAGCGATGGCTCCTGACCTCCACCTTCTGCCTTTCTTTTACAGCACAGGGAATTTCCAGAGATGAAACAACCCCTACGTTTTGTTTGATAACGATCCCCTGCTAGCTGCTTCCCTTCATCTCCTGTTTTATTCTGATACGTTCACCGTTCTCCTTTGATCTCCTGCTTAGCAGTGACACCCTGGATAATAATTCCCAGCCAAGATTAAATATTTGGACATCTCCACCAGCAGCATTTGCTGTCACTCCATTCTTGCACATGTCCTCCCTTGGGCTGCTGGTGCACGGAACAGCTAACACTTGTCCTCATGCTAAGCAAAGCAAGGTCTGCCAGGGTCAGAACAGCTTTGGGACTGAATCTGAGCCATACAGTAGGAAATCAGAGCCTGTAGGTGTTGTGGGGGGCTGGGAGCAGTGCCCTGCACAAGGTCACTAAAGGAAAGGACTGCTGCTTTCCACATTAATGCATGTCACCTGCAAATGCTGCATGAACCTCTGCCACTGTGCTGCTGAATCACCTAAACTAAGAGGAGGAGGAAGGGATTGCTCACTCACATTATCCTCAGTGCCCACCATGCCAGGGACCCCAATGTCATGAGATCACTCAGAGCTCCAGCAGTAGCAGACAGTCAGCAATCACCCAGGTAAACATCCTTCCAAATAACTTCTTTGAGGTGCACCTTAAAAAAAATAATAAAAAAGAAATGCAAAAAATACATATGATGTGGGGAAAAAGAATGAATGAAAATATTATTCCATCACTCACCTGAAGGACAATTTTAGCAGGGGCAACCTGGCATCCCCCAGCTTTTGAGTTCTTGGCTGGGCAACACTCAACTGTCAGAAGGTCAACACCAACAGCAATGCTCAGCAGGAAAGAGGGGTGATGTGGGAAGGTTTCTGCAAGCTCAGACAATGGGACAAGAGCTGATAGAGGCAGAGGTGGTGACAAAGCTCCCGTGGATGAGGTAGCAAGGAGTGGCTCAGGTTAGAAGGGGCCTTAAGGCCCATCCAGTTCTAATCCTTGCTGTGGACTTGTTGCTTCCCACCAGATCAGGTTGCCTAGGACCCTCCATCTAACCTGATCTTGTGCACCCTTTGGGATGGGGCACCCATAGCTTTTTGGGCAGCCTGTGCCATAGCTCTCAGCAGTGGGACAGTGAGATCAGTTGAAGCCCTCCTTACACATAGCTCTGAAATGCAACTTGCAACATGGACTAAAGTACTGAGCCACCACCACCACCACCCAGTTGCCACATTGCCCTCAAGCCCCAGGGTTTGCTATCAGCACACTGCAAAGGCCCAATTGTCCTGTGCTAATAACCAACAGCTGCAGTCTGAGTGATGTGTCACTGTCAGAAACTCAACCCCTGCATTCAGACGGGCAGGCTTTCATTACAGGGCAGGCTTACATGACAAGTCCTGAACTGAAACCATCCTCCTGGAGAACCCCAGGGCACCTGAGAGCCGTGCCAGAGCCAGCTGGTGACAGGAACATGGCACAGGTTCAGTTCTGGGTGGCAACCTGCCAAGGCATAGTGTTTCTGATCCAATCCTACAGCACGAGGAGCATGCCCTCCAGCCAGCCTCGCTTGGCTACTATCCCATTTCAGGGCCCTGTGAGCCACACAGCTGTTGGCAGTTCATAGAGCAAACCAAGCAGCTGGGTTTTACCATTTGGGATGCTGGAGCTGAAAAGACCTTATTTGGGTCTTGGGAAGATGCATAATCAAGACATCGTGTCCTCAGCTTACCCCATAGCCACTTGAAGACATTGTCCCAACCATCAGCAGTCAGGGCATAGGGAACCCAGGGAAGGCAACAAAAGGACAGTATACCAGCAAACAGTCCTAGGGCTTTTGGTAACATCCTTCCCATAGCTACAGGTTAAGAGATGATAGCAGTTGTGAGGTTGCAAGAGAAAAGATGCTGGCAATGGGCACACCTGGATGACACAAATAGACTCACTGAGGTTGAGGAAGACCTCTAAGCTCACCAAGCCCAACCCATCCCAACTAACCATGTCCCTCAGTACCACATCTCCATGGTTGTTGAACACCTCCAGGGACAGTGACCCCAACACCTCCCCAGGCAACCTGTTCCAATACATCATCACTCCTTTGGAGAAGAAATGCTTCCTAATAGCCAACCTGAACTTCCCCAGTGTAAGGTTTTTACTTCTCATCCTATACCTTACTGTGGCTTAAGAATCTAACCAGAGACTTTTCCATTAGCAGACTAGAATGCCTTTATTCAAAAGCTGAGCTTAAATAGAGTTCCTGGGCCCATGGATGGGGGGTGGAGGCTCCAGGTGTAACTAGTTGGGGCTATTAAGGCTTATTAGCACCCTCAGAGCCCTAGTATCAAGAGCATCTCTTAATGTTTTTGTGTGGGCAGCTGCATTGTGCCTGATTCTTGGGGAGCAAAACCAACGTGCTTCTTTTTTCCTGCTGTCCTCACTTGTTCTAGGGATGTCTTTATTTTGGCATTGCCCTCTTCTAACTCCAGGACTGGCACTGTATCTGTTCAGCAAAGGGTGCTATGTTACTCCAGGACATGAGGGCAGATCATGACACTGCATCATCTTTCCATCACTCTTTGAAGTGTGGAAATCATCTAATTAGCAGGGAAAGGAACTGGAATTTATGGAGCTTAGAAATCCTGACATTTGTGTTCCAAGGTGCCTGGTTTTATGGCAGCCCAGCAGGGAAACTATTCTGCTATGGTGCCAAATGATTGCTTTGGGGATGTTATCTCTTCTGGACGTTAATGGCCATGAGCAAACAAAGGCATGTGTCTGAAGGGGAAAGAGTCCCACCCTAGGAAGGAAGGCAGCCTTCTTTTCATGCCTTTACACTAAAAGCTGATTCTAAATTCAGCTTTGGGAAGGTCAGTTCCCATGCAAGTATCAATGTGAAGCATCTGTGTCCACAGGAAGGTTCATAGGTTGTGACCTTACCACCGAGGGGTTGGTCACTCTGTCAGAAGGCCTTATGGTGAACCAAAATCTCTTTACTGATTCACAAAGCAAATGCCACGGTAGTGTGAGCAGTCCCAGAAGTCTTTATAGCCTTGAGATCATAGAATCATAGAATGGCCCAGGTTGAAAAGGACCACAATGACCATCTCGTTTCAACCCCCTGCTATGTGCAGGGCTGCCAACCAGCAGACCAGGCTGCCCAGAGCCACATCCAGCCTGGCCTTGAATGCCTCCAAGGACGGGGCATCCACAACCTCCTTGGGCAACCTGTTCCAGTGCATCACCACCCTCTGAGTGAAAAAGTTGTTGAGAGATGAGTTGTACCTCCAACCACCTCTGGCCAGGCTGACTGCTGCCTCCCTCCACTGCTGATAGGAGGTTACTCAAGGATCAAAGGATGACAAAAGCAGAATTCTCACTTTGTGGAGCAGTACCCTTTTCAGCCTTGCAAGCCTGACCCAAAGCCCAGGGAAGCACATGGGGCCACTGGTTTCTGAGGTCAATAGATGGGATACAGAGGAGAGGAGGAACCAAATCCTGCTGATTGATGGAGGACACGGACCTCCAGGTCACGTTTACCGCACTTGGGAAGGGTGTTGGCCTAGCAAGGCCAACAAGCTTGGAGGCATTCCCCACTACCCTGCAGACTGTGCCTGCTGACTGGCAGCAATACAAACAACCCCACCTGTAGCTAACGGTAATCCAAGTGGGAAATCCCTCTCCTTTCAGATCTCCTGCCCACTGTTACAAGCCCTGGGTGAAGCTGGCTCATTGCAGGTTGTGCAGCACCTGCCAACAGCTGAAGCAAACAGAAACTAGTACCAGTCACCTCATCAGTCAGGACTGCCCTTGGCAAGATCAGGCCCTACAGATCAGGCTGTTTCTGTAAGCCCTGGCTCATGGTGAAGAAATGGCAGAAGGACCTGCAGGGCTTTTTCTGGAAGGGCTTTGTCCATGGAGGGGGCTTAGGATAGACCTGATAACCCATAAGGACGCCAGATCTCTGCCTTACCCCAGGCAGAAATCAGCAGCACCCAAAAGGTAGCATGATGGCATCCTTCCTGTCCTAGAATCCCCTTCTTGAGGGTCTCCTCATTGCTGTCTCCTGCTCCTCTAAGACAGGGAAGCTTAAAACCAGAGTGAAGCTGATAGTGGAAACGGCAGGAAGGTATGAGCTGGCTGGGAAACGGTCACTTTGAAGAGAGAAAGTTTTAACACATAGAAGACATGAGCAAGAAGATGGCAATGCTTCCCATCTGTGAAGCCTCACTGTGCCTCCACCCATCACTCCTTTCCTCTCTGAAAGCATCTGCAATCAGTGCATGGAAATTCATGGAAGGAAGGCAGCTTACCAGTAGTCTTTCCTCTCTTGTCTTCTCCAGCTCCAAGATGGGCACACAAGGCCAGGCAAGCCTCAGGCTCCATCCAGAGATGCTCTCTGGGGCTCAGAGCCATTTGCTTCACTTCAAAAAGGCTTCACCTCCGGCTCCTTTCATTTGCCACCCAGGAGGGGAATATGTCCCCTGCGAAGGAAGGCTGCATCCACCCACCTTGCAACTCACTGACCTATCCACCATGGAGTCCTGTGGGTAGCAAAGACTTCCAAGGCCTTGGGGAAGACAAAAGGAGTGGGTTTAAATTATCATGATGTCAGGGCTCAGCCCTGCCCAGATGCTGGGGAAAATGGAACTCAGCTGTCAGGTGCTCCTGATTTTGGCCATCAGGATGTGACTACCCAACACGGACTCCAGCCACTAATACCCCTCAGAAGGTGATGTTGATGATCATGAGTAACCAAAAGCAGCTCAGAGCATGGCCATAGCTGGTATTTCCCTGGGAGAGATGGAAAACTCTTTGAGATGGTAACTCCTTCTGGCAGTGTAGGACCAGGAAGATGATGTAGGCCCTCCTGGTCAACCCAGCTTGAATCTCAACAGCTTTGGCCGCTGCTTCTCCCTGCAGCTCCTTGACCTCACTTCAAGTTTCTTGTCTGGCTGAATGGGAGCTGTACATGGCTGTAGAGTTTGGATGCATTTTTAGTGCCAGTGGCTCCAGCTGGCCTGCCTCTGCTCCAGAGAGCTGGTGGAGACGGAGTAGGAAAATAGCACAGGAAAAAGATGTGACCATGGCTTCCTTTTGTAATCCTTGGGTGCTCTGTTTTTAACCTAGCTGGGAAAACCCTGAGGGATGTCTCTGCAAGGAAAATAAAGAGAGAGAGAGCACTGAGTTGTCGAGGTCAACCAGCTCCACGTGTTTCGGGATGGGGCAGGCTGTGCAGAGCCTTGGCCACAGACAAAACCTTCTCTGAGCTGTGGGGTGAAACCAGGCCCAAGGCAGCTCCCATGGACTGGAAGAACAAACCATGGTGTTGCCATCACGCTACGGGTGAACTGAGGCCAAGCCAGCCCATGTGAACGGTCTGTTTAAGTCACTGCAGCTTCAACCTCTGTCTTCTAGGTCAGGCAAGACCTTGGAGCACCAAGGTCTGGAACTGCTGACGATGGCAAGGTGCCATCATGCTCACCGAATCATAGAATCATTAAGGCTGGAAAGACCACTAAGATCATCAAGCCCAACCACTGACCCATGCCTGCAAATGCTCTAGACCATGTCACTCAGTGTGACATCTACCCTCTTCTTGAAAACCTCCAGGGATGGTGGCTCCACCACTTCCCTGGGCAACACATCCCAATGCCTGACTGCTCTTTTTGAGAAGAACTTTTTCCTAATATCCAACCTGAAACACAGAACATGGTGCTCCTCCGTGGAGAAGGTGTGTGAGGAGCAGCTCTAAGGGCATAACATTCTTTGAAACCCAATCTCTGTGCAGACATTGAGGAACAGTATGGGGACACTTGGAGAATCTTCTAATGTCCATAAATCCCTGCATGGACGTGCAAGGCGTCATTTCTCTCTGGCCCGTAGAGGGCTTTTTGTCCACCCAAGAGCTCTCACTCGTTTTATCCCTTCCCTGCCCAATCCAGCCCCAAACCAAGGGCATGGAGGTGTTCAAGGACAGGCTGGATGGAGCCCTGCCTTGGGCAGCCTGATCTGGTGGGGGCCAACCCACCCACAGCAGGGGCTGGAGCTTGATGACCTTTAAGGTCCCTTCCAACTTAAGCCATTCTATGATTCTATTGCTGGGGAGCTAGGCACACGTACCCATGCCTCTGCAATGCCCAGTCCACGGCTTCCAGGCCTCAGGACATCAGCCAGTCAGGGATATTTGGGCAGACTGATTTTAATTCCCCACCAAAATAACAGGATATCTGGATGTGTGTCTCCACAGAAGAAACTCAATTTCACTGCCTTTCCCAGCTCAGAGGAACTGGGGAAAACTGTTGTGCAAACATCTTCCTAAAAGGCAACATTATGTGGAAGGGATGTTTTTTTTGTTGTTGTTGTTTAGCTTTACTATTTTATCCCAGATTGAAATGTTTGCAATCATCACTATACCAATAGTCTGGGTTGTCACACCTCCCTAAGAGAAGTCCTCAATGCTCAGTCCCTCTTTAAGGACATGCAAACCATTTATTTCTCAAAATAGAGAATGGTGTATTTGTAGGGCTCCTTGTCCCCAAAATCCATGACTCCCCATATAAGCCTTGGCAGTGAGGTCTAACCAGGTCTCACAGGCCTCCTTCCCTCCAGCAGTAGCAGAGGCTGGAGGCAGCTCATCACAAGGAGCCCAGTACAGTCAGACACCTCTGAGCCCTCCCACCTGCAATGTGGAAGGAGGGGGTAAGGGGCCTGAAATCAGGCACTGGATCTTTCCATTGCAAATGGCCCAGCGGTGCCAAGAGGTTTTTTTCCACTCATAGGGCTGATGAAAGGAAAGTTAATTATATCAACATCCTGTTTACTCACCAGCATGAAACAAGAAGCCCAGATATACTTGGGGTGTGAGGGCATGCTCTGATCCGGTTGCATGAAAGAAAAATCTCAGCCATGCATCTCAGTCTTCTTCTTTTGCAGGCAAAGCATTACAGGCTTCCATTGGCCCAAACTTGGGTTGGACTGTGCTGGAAAGAAAATCATACAGCGTCTACTGGGAACAACGTGTCACTCCCTGGCAAGTTGCTACCATAATCTGCACTCAAACACCTTGACCTTATGGGTCATGGCATGTGGTTGATGGGTTATAGGGTATGGGTTATGGTGGGCACTCACTGGAATCAGTGGTTTGGGTTTGGGTTTTCCTCCCTCAGTATTAGCACGTTGTATTTTAAATGCAAACAACTCAATTTGCACAGATCTGGGGAAGCCACCCAGGACCAGAAAGTGTCAATTTGTTCTGCCCCTTCTGCTGGATTAGGAAACAGCAGGAGAAAACAACTTTTCCTACCCTCTCCTGGCCAAAAAAACAGTGGTGTGACGTGGTGGAAAGAGTTGAAAGGCACAAATTCCTGAGCAGGAGGAGCTCAGCAGGCAGCAGATTTGTCACCTGGATGCGGTCCAAAGAAAGTGCTCAGGCCTGCCTGCAGATGTCATGAGTTGACAGCACATTTCTACCTGTGTATCATATTGATGAAGCCGAGAGATAGAAAATCAGACAGACAGACAGACAGACGCCCACATCTGCATCTGAATTTCATCAGAGTGCCGGAGGGCTCAGCAAACTGTGTGGTTGGGTCCATCCTGGTGAGAGCCCATTGCAGAAAGGAGGGTGTCTGGCTGAGCCACGGTCTTTGTAGCTATCCTTCAACCCCCTCAGCCTTTCCCTACAGGCGATGTGCTCTAGTAGACACCCATTATCAGTGACCTTCCAGCACTTTTGATGAGGGCCATGCCTTTAACACTAAGCCCCTGGTACCTTTCCAAAGCACAGATACCTCCTGCCTCCTGCAGATCCTGATGCAGTTTCCAAGGGTTGTGCAGCAGCCAAAATACCACTACGTGGTCAGATGCCCCCCAGCAGAGGGGCTGCCTCTCAGTGGTCAGGGTAGAAGCACCTTTGCATTAATGTCTACATGTTAGGAAGCTTTATGAATTGGCTTGCACAAAGCGCTCTGAAAAGAGCAATTGAGAAAGGACAGATGGGGGAAGAGTAAAGGAACTTGAAGGAACTTCATACCCAAAAAAGCAAGAACCAAGAACAACACCTCAGCCAAGACTGAGTTAAGTCAAAGATTTTGCTCTTCTTGTCAAAGTAAAACCCAGTCCTAATTAACACGAAGCCAAATGCCACGGCCAAGACTTCAGAAGAACACTCTTGTTGCCAAGTAGATGCAAAACTGAAAAGATGATGGGTTTTTCCAGACTTCGTTATGAATTAACAAGGCTACCCAGGTGTATTTATCATTCTGCAACAGACAAATGTCTTTGCAAAACAGTGGGCCTCCTTCTCAATCTTCTCTCATGCCCTCTTTCACTAAGGCCATCTGAAGAGGAGGGGGAGATCCATCCTCAGTCCCTGAGATATGTGTCACCTCATGGAGTACTCAAGTAGCTTGAAGCAAGAAGATGGATGGAGTGGGCTGCAGCTGCCCACTGGGGACTCCTGGACCATGGAGAAGCTCCAGGCACCATCTGCAAGGAGCTATGGGATCTGAGAGAGGACCAAAGGGACACTCACACCTTCACAGAACAGCATTTGGGGACCTTGAGCTCAAACAGCTCTATGGGTCAGTGCTTGCACAAGTGTCCCACACGAGCCACTGTGCCCTACAGCAAGCAGACGTGGCTCAGATGGCCTTTTCCACCAAAAGATGTGGATTTAAGTGGTCAGAAGAATGCACGGATTTGGCAAGTCATCCGGCCAGATGAAAAAATATACACGAAACTGTGGGTTGTCTCTTTGTGTTGATGCCTTTTTTTCTTTGGAAAATTCAACATCTGCCACAGCTTATTCACACCAGCAGTACTAAATCAAAACAAGAGTCAAGGCTAGAAACAAAAACAAAACAAGTCTTTTGTTTCGGGTCAGATTTCATTTTATTTTTTTTCAGTCTCTGCTTTCAGTGGAGGAGGTTCTTCTGTTTATTTGCCTCGTTTGACTCAGCCCAAAATTCCCTTTGATTTTGCAGTGCGAGCTGCTGAACACCACACTGGGTTATTTGCACAGCTGCTTGCCCCACCACTGAGAACAAGTCCCTCTTGCTGGAGGACGTAGGGGCAACCATTCAGGGTCACCATAGAAGTGCCACATGAAATGTCCTGTGACAGATCAGAAGGTCCACCAGTGTCCCCATCCAACCCTTGGCATTGTGCAAAGAAATGAGTGTGGTGAAGCAAAAGAGCTGGAGGGTTCCTCAGTGACAGCTCTGGCCACGTTGCCTCTACTGGATGCCTATGGATGGAGGGAGAACTAGGTCCATAAAATACATATTTTAGAAACTTCTCTGGGATTGAAAAGGAAGACATAAAGAGCTTCCAAGCAGCTACACGTGATCCTGTCTCTCTTTTTCCTGACCAAGCACCTCAGAAAGGAGCAGCATCAAGGTGGCAGTGGGCACATGGCCAACAGAGGAGAGTTTGTTACCAGCCAGGGATGAGATCTGCTCAAGGACAGAACCCCAGCCTTGGCAAACACTGCTGCATGATGAATGCAAGGACTGGTCCCCACTCCCCTGGCTTTCGGCCCCTCTGATGCACAAGACACAAGATGTTTTCAGAAAACAGCTGGAATCTTCCCTCCCCACTCAACGAGAGCAAAACATTTTCTCTTAATCTTATTCTTGCAGAACGCTGGACAATTTTAGCTGAAACTTTCCAAAAACATGGCAGCCAGCCAGACTGGAAAAAAAAAAAACAACGTAGAGTCTGACAGAGTTATTAAATTAAGTAATTAAAGGCAAAGTCTTAGAGTAGGAAACAAGGAGCGCACTAGTGGTAGATACCTGCTTGCTCCTTACAGACATTGAAATATAGCTGTCCTGGAGTGTGCTGCAATGGAGAGAGTTATGGATGAGTGGATGGATGGATGGATGGACGGATGGATGGATGGATGCATGGATGGATGGATGGATGAGGGGATGGATGGATGCATGGATGGATGCATGGATGGATGGATGGATGGAATAAAGTCGTAAAAGGAAGAGAAACCCATTACTTGCAAAGGGTGAAAAGCAGGTTGTTCTTCACAACACAGGGACCAGAGAGACTGTGGGGCCTCCTCTCTGAGGATCCCCAGTATCTGCCAGGACATGGGGCACCCTGCTCTGTGTGTCCCTGCTGGGACAGGGCTGGGACAGAGGGGCCTGGGTGGGCCTCCAGCTTCAACCAGGGGGGGATTCTATGAAATGAATTCAACACTGCACAGAACAAGCTCTACATGTGTAGCTTTCTATAAAGCAGTTCTATTTGCCTTGGGAAATGCAGGCTCGTGACCCACAAGACCACCAGAAGTATTGTTGGGATGCAGTCCCAAATTGCACAGACTGACCTGGGGTTTCCAGGCAGCTCAGACACATATGGAAATGTAATTGCAGAACTCTGGAAGTTTGTGCTCCAGTGAGAAATGCAGCCAGAAACTGTAATCTAGTGAAAGACAGCTGGAGGGTAGCAGATTTCCACTGTAACCACAAAACATCAGAACTGCAGATACAGCAAAAGCTGTGAACAATCTGAAAATCTGCTTGGGCCAAGAATATTTACATCCCACTTGGGATGAGCAATCGGCTCAAGAATTTTTGGATTGTCAGTGTCTTGTTTGGGCTTTCTTTCTCTCTGTCTGTACCTTCCTTTCCTTCCTTTCCTTTTCCTTCCTTCCTTTCTTTCTTCCTTTCCTTCCTTTCCTTTCTTTCTTCCTTTCCTTCCTTTTTCCTTTTCCTTTTCCTTTTCCTTTTCCTTTTCCTTTTCCTTTTCCTTTTCCTTTTCCTTTTCCTTTTCCTTTTCCTTTTCCTTTTCCTTTTCCTTTCCCTCCCTCCCTCCCTCCCTCCCTCCCTCCCTCCCTTCCTTCCTTCCTTCCTTCCTTCCTTCCTTCCTTCCTTCCTTCCTTCCTTCCTTCCTTCCTTCCTTCCTTCCTTCCTCCCTCCCTCCCTCCCTCCCTCCCTCCCTCCCTTCCTTCCTTCCTTCCTTCCTTCCTTCCTTCCTTCCTTCCTTCCTTCCTTCCTTCCTTCCTTCCTCCCTTCCTCCCTCCCTCCCTCCCTCCCTCCCTCTCTATCTCCCTTTCTATCTCCCTCTCTTTCTCTCTTTCTCCTGTTTCCTTTATTCTGAATTATTTTGTCCTACCTTCTCAGCTGCCTTCTCTGGGCAGCCAATGGGACTAGATGCTTTTCTTGTCTAAAGATGCATCTGTGCCATATGCTTGTGAAAACGTGCACACACAAACCAAGGCTGCAAGGAAAAGCCCCAGAGATCCCATTCAGCAGCCAACATCCTGCATCCCCGGTGTATCGTTCTTAGTTAGTTTCTTTTAATAGTCTTTCTATTAATTGATTTTATTACTTTGGTTCCTAAGTGGTCCTTTCACAGAGCAGGATTGCATTATGCAAGATGCCATGCAATGGAAAGCAGTTTCTAGTGCAAAGAGAGAGAATTGCCACTCCTTTTTCAAGCTACATTCCAAGTTTGCACCAAGCTTCAAAAATTGGGTGAGATTTCCAAGCTATGTTAGCAGGAGAGTGATAGAAAAGTAGGGTCAGCATCCCAAAATCAGACCTGAGAACATGCGTTTCCCACCAACGGGCCAGAAGATGCAGTGACACATGCTAAGTCCTCATCCCTTCAATCTTTCCTCAATTCCCATTTCACCACGTTGGTTGTAGCTGAGATGACCACATCCATCACTGCAGGAAATCCTGCACTGAGAAGGGATCACATCTGGGAGAGGAAGGAAGGCTGAGGAGTGAGGCTGTCTGGGTTCAAAGCAAATATCCTGTGCCAGCCACGTCATGTGCCCTATGATGTGTTCCTACCAGGCTTCCCAAGCCAGGGTTCTATTCTGCTGCACCCCAGCAGCCACCACCTCTGCTCTCTCCAGACATATCCCCACAGAGATGCTTCCTACCATGTTCTCCCTTCATCCTGGCACGAGCCATAGGAAGGTGCCAAGACCCAGCCCTCTGGTGGATCTGGGAGACTTGGTGAAATCCTGTCTTCGCCATAAGCCAAATTAGACTGCAGGCTTCACTGGTCACCAGTCCATCACTCCTGCCAACAGACTGGCTAAATCTACTGCCTGCTCCTCTAGCAGGAGAATGGGACCGATGTACAGTCCAGATGCTGGCTTGCAGTCCTCCAGATGGTTTAACAGGGTAAATGGTCAACAGAGGCAGTGGGGTGTCTTTCCACCATTCCTGAAATACAACCTGGAGTCTTACAAGCACAATACCTGAATCCAAACACGGATGCTGAAATCAACCCCTTTTACTTCCCATCACCCCTCCTCCAGCTTCCCTGTAAACCAGCTCCCCATGCCTTGAGAGATGCTAACCTCACCCACTGCTCATCCATCCTGCATCCATCCCTACTGCAGGACCTCCAGCCTAGATGCACACTTCTCAAAAACCAAAAGCTCCTTGTCCCTAGAACAGCTCATAATATGATTTCCTCTGCTGGGAAAGAGAGAACAGAAGATTTTCTGTCCTCCTCAGCAATACACAGCTCCTAGGTAGTAGGTTCTATCAATATGGATTTCAGCAAAGCATCAGTTTGACGAGATGATCCTTATAAGTCCCTTCCAGCTCGGAGTGTTCTGTGGCTCTATGATCACCAGCAGGCTTAAATGCAGGTTTCTAAAGCCCTCTAGTAGCGCTGCAGAGAGTTGTCGGTAGGGAAGGAGAGCTCCTGTGCTTCTGGATACAGCCACTAGAGGATGGCAGTGTCCCAGGTCACCCGCTTCATGCTGGAAATCCCCGAGATCCAGATTTGGAATATAGGCTGTAAAACAAATCCCAATGGCATGTGGCTCTGAGACCACTAAAAATGTCCTACTGGGTTAGTCCGAAATTCCCACGCAGTGATGGAGTCCGTGGACTGTGTTGGGGTGCACAGGGAGCCAATGACGGGATGCCATCCCTACGTCTGGGAGCGAAGAATGCAGGAGGGGGAGTCCAACTGTGTCCCAAATGTGCTGTCTGAGGTACAGCCCAAAAATATGTTCCTCCTCCTAAGGAAGCATAGAAACTGAGCTGGGTTTGAATGGAACAACCTGTATCACCTTTAAATAGCTCGGCTGTTCTTTCAAAATAAGACTGTGGTTAAGACTGACCAAATTCACGGCTAAATGCACAGTATTAGTGGGTGGGCACGGACACAACACAAGTGGATGATCATAGAATCATAGAATCATTAGTGTTGGAAAGGACCTCTAAGATCCCCTAGCCCAACCCCAACCCACCCCCACCATGCCCACTGACCACGTCCCTCAGTGCCACATCTTCACACTCCTTGCATGCTTCCAGTGTTCAAGTGGCGACTCCACCACTTCCCTGGGCAGCGTGTTTCAACCCAGCTAAACTGAGCCGTGTCCCAGCGTGGTGCCATGCTGGGCTGATCCCAGTGCACCCAGGTCCCTCTTGGATTGGGGAACCCCAAATGGGATGTGGTCTCACGTTGGTCCCAGGAGCTGCTCCATAGAGCTGTATCCCATCTGGGTGCCCAGACACAAGGGATTATCCTGCCCTCGACATCTGCAGAACTTCAGGTGGGCCCTGTTGGATCCTTTCTCCATACTGCTGTTGGGTATGAGAGCTAAATCCAGCCCAGGACTGCTGCTCCCTGCTCTTAGGTGTCAATAACATCAAGGGATTAAGAAAATAAAAGCAATAAAGGTCCCAGTGTCCCCCCAGGCACCCTGCAGAACACACTGGGGACACAGCACTTTGGCCAGTTGCAATGGCCACTGGAGAGGGATATCTGCTGGCACAGTATCCGCCTGGAGCATCCCTGAAATACTCTTCCAGTGCTAATTAAAGCCTCCGACGTAAGTTGTTTTATGTCATGAGGTTACATAACACCTGGGGGTAGTCAGGGCTTCCCAGTGTGCCAAGCGCAGAGGTGGAAATAGATCCCCCAGCTGCCATCTCCACGCTCACTACCTGGCACTGGAGGGCTGGAGGATCTTGCTGGCTCTGGGGAAGAGGTTGTGTGGCTTGAAAACAAGGTGCAGGTGACAGCAGAGTGTTATAGAGCAGACGGCCCACCTTGTGGTGCCTTTAGAGGGGGACCTCAGCCTGCCACCCTCATACAAACGGTGTCACCAAGCATCCAGACCCCACAGAATTCATGCCGTGGCTCAGCTTTCTCCACCCAAACAGAGTTATAAAAAGACACGGTGAGACCTGAGCTCCATCCAGTGCATTCCTTCCAGCAAGAAGAGTAGGTTTTCACAAGGGACCAGGCTGAAGTTTCAGAGCTAGAGCCAAGTCCTTCTGAGTCAAAGCTCCCTCCAGGCTCGCCAACTGGACGCGATCACTCTGGTTTCACGGGGAAGGCACCTGGCCAGGAGGTGGATGAAGCATTGCTCAGACCAAGTGCTTCTCACCTGTGTGTAAAATGGGGCCTCGCTGACATGAACGGGGACAGGTGCCTCCTCTGTCAACTGGGAGTCATCCCAAAGATGCTCAGGGGATGAAGCGCTAGCCTGCAGGGAAGCCCATGGGCAGAAGGGTGCTATGGGTCTCCTTGAAGTCTGAGGACAGCTCCCTTTTATTATTTTTTTGGGTCAACTCAACCAGACTGGCCTCTCCCAGTGCCTTGGGACAGCTCTGTGTTGGGCTGCAGCTCTCCCAGCCCTGTTCCTCTCCAGCTTCAGCCGAGGCTCTGCCCATGAATATTACAGTCTTTTGGGAAATGCAATGTATTTTTCATGCCCTTCTGCTCTCTGTGCTCTGTGACATGCTCTTTCCTATGGATCGAAAGGGAGCAGCTGATCTCTTCCCCTTCTATTCCCAAGGGTGGTGTGGCAAAGCTTCTCTCTGTGCCCACACAGAATCACAAAGCCGGATGCCTCAAGGGAGAACAGGTCACCCTGGTGGGCCGTGCCTCAGTTTCCCCATCTATCACAAAGGGATTAATTCGTTTCCAGGATGTTGTGAGGCCTGTAAATAAACACGGCCAGGGCAGAACTGAGCATCACATCAACCCAGCACCACCCAGGAAGAGGAGACACAACAGAGCCTTATATCCCCAGTCAGCAAGGTGACTGGCAGGGACATCACAGGGCTGGACATGCTGAGTTCCCCTATGCCCCAAACCAACTCCAGTTGCTGTGTCCCAGCTCTTCCGGTCCTCTTGTTTATCCAGAGGGGCTATGCTTGGGTGTAGTGGGGTGTTGATGGTGCTGGGAGCTGCAAAGTCCCATTGAGACAGAAAAAATACAAGCAAATGGTCTCAGGTTGTGTTAGAAGTGGCTTAGACGGGACATTAGGAAGAATTTATTCATGGAAAGGGTGATGAGACATTGGAATGGGCTGCCCAGGGAAGTGGTGGAGTCAAGGACCCTTGAGAGCTGTGGATGTGGCACTAAGGGGCATAGTTTAGTGGTAGACTTGTAGTATTAGGGGACGGTTTTACTTGGTGAATCCAAAGGCCTTTTCCAACCAATAATTCTCTGATTATAAAACCAACAAGGAAGCTGGGCTGAGATGGTGCGGCAACCACCTCATAGTGCTACTGCCAGTGCAACATCACATCTGTGTGGTGCTTTGGTGCCTAGATCCAAAGTGGGGGCTCAGCAAGAGGAAAACCACCCAGAGGTGATCCATTGGCAGGAGCCTTGACCCAGCTTGTTCTGAGCACATCAGGTAGGGGAGCAGCTGGAGCTGGACAATGCTCAGGGCAGCGACCACGTCTCCTTGTCCTCCAGAACCACAGAATGGCTTGGGTTGGATGGGACCTTAAAGATCTCCCAGGTAACCAGTGACAGAATGGGAGGTAATGACCTCAAGCTGTGCCAGGGGAGGGACAGGTTGGATATTAGGAAAAATTTGTTCTCCAAAAAAGTGGTGATGCATTGGAAGAGGCTGCCCAGGGTGGTGGTGGAGTCACGACTTGAATGTGTTCAAGTACTGTGGAGAAGTGGCACTTGGGGCCATGGTCAGTGGGCATGGTGGGATGGGTTGGGGTTGGACTTAGGGATCTCAAAGCTCTCTTCCAATCTTAATGATTCTGTGATTCTATCATCCAGCCCCAACCCCTGCCGTGGGCTGGTTGCCCCTCACCAGATCAGGCTGCCCATGGCCCTATCCAGCTGGGCCTTGAACACCTCCAGGGATGGGGCATCCACAGCACTCTGGACCAAAACATGAGCAAAAATCTCACAAAACCACAACGTTATGGAAAAAAAAAAAAGAAGATCAAGACCAACCACCCACAGGAAGCCAAGCTGATTTGCAAGCCTGAAGGAGCACCATAAGAGGGAACAAGGGAAGATTTTGGGTTCCCCCTGCTGCAGATAGATCAGTCAGTGCCATCTGCTCTGTTTCCTTCTCCCAAGACCAGGCTTAACCTGCTGGATGGGAAGCTCGTGGTGCAGCGCTCCGAGGTGTTTACCCACGCTACGGTCTGTCAGAGCACGATGCTATCAGCAGTCACCTCCTTGCCTGTACTTGCAGCAGGTAATATGCATTCAGTATGAAGGGTGGGGACTTTCCTCCCTCCCAACTTAAAGGCAAACTTCACAGAGCAGCATCTGTCTCTAATCAGCGCGCAACGAGCGCAGACGTTTGATGGCCACTCTGCCAAATTTTTCAGGCGTGCACCCTCTGGCTGCAGGCCACTGGTAGCCATGAGAACGGGGTTGGAGATGACATTTCTTGCAGAGGCTTCCAGGGGTTTATTCTCCTCCCTTTTTCCCTTTTTATATTCGTTTTTGTGTGTGTGTGTCCGCTGGAGAGCAATGCTGTGATGTCCTCAAACTGACAAGAGGGATCAAAACCACTCTGCTCATCCCAGTGTTGCTGGATGGCCATGCACACCCATCATTTGCCCAGAGAGGTTGTGGATTGCCCATCCTTGGAGGCATTCGAGGCCAGGCTGGATGTAGCTCTGGGCAGCCTGGTCTGGTGGTTGGCGACCACCAGACGTGGATGATTATTGTGGTCCTTTTCAACCCAGGCCATTCTATGATTCACTGGCATTGCCCATTGAACGAGCACCCAGCTGGTTCCTCACAGATCACAGAGTCACAGAATCACAGAGTTACAGAATCATTTGAGTTGGAAGAGATGTTTAAAAGTCCAGTTCTTGTGCAATGAACAGGGACACCCACAGCTCCATCAGTGTTCACAGCCCCATCCAGCCTGAACTGATATCTCCAGGGACGGGGCCTCCACCACCTCTCTGGGCAACCTGTGCCAGTGCCTCACTACCCTTATCTTAAAAAAAATTTCCTTATATCCATTCTAAATCTCCTCTCTTTTAGTTTGAAACCATTTCCCATCCCTAAAAAATGCTTAAATTCCTGAGTCTCAGGGGGATGCTGGTGAGCTGGATGGGGTGGCAGAGCCTTCATGCTCCTGGATGTGATGCACCCATTGCTAAAACCCCAGCAGAGGTTTTGGGGGAGGGAGCGTGTGCATGCGGGACTGTCTGAGTCTGCACAGGGCTGCTTGGCCCCGTTCCTAGACTGGAGCATTCCTGCCTCTGTATGGCTGATGTTCTCCAGATGTTTCGCATCGCAGCCTCATGTAGAAACGCACGAGTCCAAACAGAAAGATATGCATACAGCCTCTGGCTCAGGAAGTCCCAAAGCAGCAAATTGCCGGAAGCTGCATGGATATAATGTGGAAAGCATTCCCCTGGCTTGGCCCTCGCCTTGCATTCCTCCCCAGCAGCCCCTTACGGTCCCCGTCGGTGTCCGGATGCTGGAAGAGACCGGTGGTGGCTCGGGGCCAGGAGGATCTCTTACCACCTTGCGTGCTTCTGGGTCTGCTGCCTGAACTGCCCCTTTTCAGTGTATTTTAAGAGCTGGGACAAGGCTGGAGACAAGGCATAGTGGACCAAAGGGTGTCCAGGTCTCACCACTCACCTGGCCCCCGTGGTGGCTGCTCCCCATCAGCAGAGGGAAGGCAGAAGGCTTTCATGGGGTATGCAAGGATCTCGTTGAGTCATGGGAATTCCCAAGCACAGCTCCCAGAAGCAAGCATTCCCTGCTCCAGAAGAAGACACTTGAGATGTTTTCCTGAGGTCACTAGTAGGAAAATGCCTGTGGCAGACATCTCTCTGTCCTGCTAGATCATGCTGATTACAAGAGGTAACAACCCCACATTGCACCAGGGGAGGTTCAGGTTGGATGTTAGGAGAATGTTCTTCTCCAAGAGAGTACTGATGCATTGGAGCAGGCTGCCCTGGGAATGGTGCAGTCACCATCCCTAGAGGTGATCAAGGAAGGGTTCTCACTGAGGGACATGGTCTAGAGTGGTCATGGGCATGGGCTGATGGTTGCACTTGATGATCTTAGTGGTCTTTCTAACTTCAGTGATTCTATGATGATTCTAAGAAACATGGAGATGTGGCACTGAGAGAAATGGTTACTGGGCATGGTGGGGATGGGTCAACGGTTGGACTTGATGATCTCTTCCAACCTAAATGATTCAATACTTCAACCATTCTGTGACATTTCCCAGCGTGGAGGCAAATGGTGATCACTCATTTCCCCTTTCCTATTGGAACTGGCAGCACATTGTGCTACTGCTGAGCACCACGGCATGCTGAAGGGGAGGAAGAGCCTCAGGGCTTGGGTGGCCACCCAGGAGCAGGACCTGCTCCACTCGTTGGGCTGCACCCGACGATGCACGAGGTGTGTGGGTGGGTGCGAGAAGGAGGGTCACCCATGGGCAAACCCAGCGAAAGCAGCCTTGTCCCTGACTCACAAAACAATCTGTGAGTCAAAGCTCATGGGTGATCGCACCCGACCACAAGGAGGAGGGAGGAATCAAAGTCCTGCTGATGCCATAGAAGGAGTGGAGGTCAGAGGAATAAGCACTGAGCCATACTTCCTCAGAGAGGACCTTCCCAAGATCTCCCCAAGAAGACCCTTCTGGAGGTCTTCTGCATCTCACCCCAGAGGCGGAGATGGAGTGGGAACTCCCTAAACACCTCATCTTTGCTGTTCACGCTGCCTCTTGGTTCAGACAGCAAAGCTACCCTACAGACCTCAAGGGAAAGGAGGGAGAAGAGGAACCGAGGAGGGACCAAATGGCTGCTATATGTCCCCATGACTGGGTAGAGACAAGGTACAGGGACAGACAGGCTGTTTTTATGTCCCTTATACCACTGTCATACACCAAGATGACCAAAGCCTAATTTCTGCTGTCTGAGGTGAGCCCACACCACATCATTGGCAGAGGGGCTGAGATTTCAGCAGCGTAGACCTCACCCAGAACTCCAGTTTGGGAAAAAGCCCAAGGGAAACAGCCTCCTCCTCCATGCCCAAGGGTGAATCAACCACAAGGAAGGAAGGTTGAACCAGAATCTTCCCACCAGAGCTGATGTCTTCTGTTCATCCAGCCTGGGTTGCATGGGTGGATGCAAACCTAACCACAGCAAACCCAACAATGTCACCACCTACAAGCAGCGAACAGCTTGGCCCTGTCCCACAGCCCTGTTGTGATCCCCTGAGACAGCCCCATAGGAGCAGGAGAACTTCATTGGACACAGTTGGGTCCCATCCCTGGCTTATCACCCCATTTCTCCTGGAAGGACAACAGGTTTTCCACCTTCCCAC
Organism: Gallus gallus; assembly: GCF_016699485.2. Lineage (NCBI taxonomy): Eukaryota > Metazoa > Chordata > Aves > Galliformes > Phasianidae > Gallus > Gallus gallus. Next base: position 88,091,640 of record NC_052535.1, read on the forward strand.
TCTCCCTTATCACCCCATCTCTCCACCATAAGGTCTGGGCACACAAGCCTGCTGGATTCCAGCTGCCTTCACCCATCGAGTAGGAAAAACTGGATCTTCCCATTAATAAAGAGCAGCGTGATTAGTGGGAGAAAGTGAATGCTGTGGCTTTCTCTCAATTGAGGTGATGAATCAGAGCTTGGACATGCATCCTCGCTCCCCCAGACATGCTGTTTTAGGGTGCTGCTGTCCGACAAGCACTGTCAGCCAAAGGGGAAACAGGCTGGAAGGTGTACAGATAGGAGCTGATGAACAGAAGCAGAAGACTTGCTGGCCTTCAAGAAGAGCACCCATGATGGCCATAGGGCTGCTCTGGACCCAGCCACAGTCCTGAAATGCCAAAAAAGCAGACTTTTCTCCCAGGATGTGCTGAGGACACACTGCATGCACGGTTCCAAGCCCTTCCAAGGGAGGAATGGCAGAACCTGATCTCCAGCTCCATTTGCTTCCCAAATTGATCCCACCAGGGCTTGGCAGGCTCCTTACCTGGAGCACAAGCAACAGCCACAGGCACAGCCAGCAGGTTTGGGCACACCCCTCTATGCAAGGTGAGGATTCCCACAGCAGGAATAGGACTTCAGATTCCAAAAGTCAGCTCCTTGCATCACAACTCAGGCCGTGCCCGCTGCCCTGGGCTGCCCGTTCCATGCCCTCTGGGGGCAGAACCATCCCCTAAGCCCCAGCCTGACACAACCCGGTGCCACTGATGCCCATTTCGTGGCTCTTCACAGCGTGGTCAGGCGGAGCCGGGGCTGAGCGTGGAGCGATGCCCACAGTTGGGCATGACGGGTCAGAGTTTCATGTTGAGCAACACCTCCTCATCTCGCCCAGGAGGGAGGTGAGGTCATGGAGCGTCCAACCGCACCTCCCGCCAACCCCACATCGTCTTCTTCGTCACCACACTCACCTGTCTCCACTGCCACCACTTCACCACCCCCATCGCTGCTGCCACCAGGACTGCCACCTCCTGTCCTCACACCGCTCCCTGTCCCCATCGCCATCCCGTCCCCAGTGCCACCCCATCCCTCAGCACCTCATGTCCCCACAGCCCCCATCCCCGCGGTCCCCATGGCCCTACTGTCCCCATTCACTTTCCATTCCCCTCCCCCCATCCCCACCGTCCTCATGTCCCCACTGTCACCCCTGTCCCCATTGTTCTCCATGTCCCCATGGTCTCCAATGTCCCAATTATTTCCCCACTGTCACTCCGTCCCCTTTACACCCCCAATGTCCCTATAAACCTCTCCATGCCCTCACTGCCTCCATTGACACCCCCCGTCTCCTACATTCCCACGTCCCCGTTGCCTCCAGTGCTCCAATTATGTCCCCATTGTCCCCACATCCGCATCACGGCCCCAACATCCCCTCCGTTCCCCCAAGATCCCAATAACGCCCCCATTGTCCCCAACGGCCCCCACTGCCCCTCCCCGCCCCCCCCCTTTCCCTCCCCTTATGACGTCACTCCGTACCACAGCGGGCCGCGCCGCGCATGCGCACCTCGAAGCGCGCTGGCCGTGCCCACAGGCGGGCGGGAAGGCGGGGTGAGGCGGGAAGGCGGGGTGAGGCGGGGGCGGGGCTCCATCCGGGTCCCTCCCCGCCAGCGGCAGAGCGGCGGCCGGGCTCGGGGCGAGGCGGTGAGTGCGGGCCGGGATGGGGCTGAGGGCTGCGACTGTTGGGCTGTGGGGGCACCTCACGGGGCGCGGAGCCCTCTCCTGTGCTTCGCTTTTCCTTGTGTTTCTCTATGGGGCACGGCCTCCCCCTTTCCCTCTCCCCCCCCCCAATAGGGTAGGGATCTCTCGTCCCCTTGCGCTGCTCTGTGGGGCAGAGACCTCCTTCCAGCACCCCTATGGGGCAGGGCGCTGCCCTCCTGCACCCCTATGGGGCCGGGCTCCCCCTCCAGCAGCCCTGTAGCTCAGGGCACCCTCCCCATGCAGTCCCCTATGGGGCAGGACCCCCTCCCTATGCAGTGCTCTATAGGGCAGCCCCCTCTCTATTGCTGTCCCCTGTGGGGCGGCCGCTTCCAGCACTCCTGTAGGGCAGGACCCTCTCTCTGAGCAATCCTCTATGGGGCAGGGGCCCCCTCCAGCACCTCTTTAGCGCAGGACCCCCTCCCTGTACACTGTCCTATAGGGCAGTCCCCTCCAGAACCCCAGTGGTGCAAAACCTCATCCCTCTGTGCTGCCTTATAGGGCTGCTGCTGCCCTCCCTCCTTTGTGCGTTCCCCTCCTGCACGCCCCCCAAGTGCTGTCCCCTATGAGGTGACAGCACCCCTATGAAGCTCCCCCACTTGAAGGCAGCATGGACACCCCCACCCCATGCCCACTGGGGACACCCTTGTCCTGCATTAAGGGTGGAATTAGGCATGGCACGCACCCTGCTGCCCTCAAAGTGTGGCACAAAGGGACAGGAGACAGTTCCCCACCCTTGCACCCCAAAAAGGGGGTCCCCACCACCAAAGCCCCGAGGGCGATGTGCCACAGCAATGTGCTTTGGGCTACTTGGGCTAAAAAAGCCCAGATAAGGGGAAAAAATAAGAAAGAAAGGAGGTTTAGGGATGGAATCAGCGGGGCGGGCGTTCCTGCCATGCAGGCACGTACTGAGTTTGCTGCTTTTGGCACCAGCTGGACACGGGTCCCATAGGAGAGCTGCAGGGGAAAAATGCACCTCTTGGGGTGGCTTTTTTTTGTGTGTAGGGGGGGTTGTTTTATTTTATTATCATTATTGTTGTTATTATTTGCACTTCTGCTCCTCTTTGTTTGGGGAGGAACGCATCTCCTGTTCCCTTTGCACTGTGCATAGGGGGGTTTTGCTATCCCCATGATGCCCATGTGTGCCCCTAACAAAGCACAGCCGGACCCCGTGTGCCATTCCCCATTGTGCATATGGGGTTTGTTGTTCTTTTTTTTCCCATTCCTCCCCCCCCCCCCCCCCCACCTTTGGCAGGAGCTGTGCATTACATACAGTTCTGGCACACTCCCTGCCTTTGATCTGGAGCTTCCTGCCTGCACAACGTGTTCAGCAGCACGCGAGCAGGGACGCGGATAGAGCTGCTTGCCTCTCCTCGTCCCCCCCTTTATTTCACCCAATAAATCTTGCAGGAGGTGTACTCTGGCTTCCAGGCATTTTCTGGGATGAGGGGTGAAATAATGTAAGGTTTGCATGGTGTGCTTGTGGTGGGACCGAGGCTCATTTGTGGGCTTTTTTTTTGCAGGACAGCAAAATGCAAGTTTTTAGTACTTCTTCAATGTCGGATTCAGTATTGAAATCTCTATTAGAATCATAGAATCATTAAGGTTGGAAAAGACCACTGAGATCATAGAGTCCAACCGCTGACCCATCGCCACCATGCCCACTATCCCATGATTAAGGTTGGAGGAGACCTCTAAGATCACCAAGTCTAACTGTTGACCCATCACCACTGTGCCCACTAAAATTTCTCCTAATACTTTTCCTGATGCTTTTCTAACCTTTCCCCCCTCCCTTCCCCCCCCCCCCCCATTCACACGTTTGGTTTAATAGTGAAACTGTAGCCTGAGTTCATAGCAGTGCTTTTATTTTCTTATGATGGGTATAAACAGAGCAGCCTCGAGCAGTGCTGGGTTAGTGGGGCGATGGGCTCTGTTGCTGTGCTCACAAAGGCTCCAGCTGATGCCTCCGGAGTGCAATGCCATCTGTAGCAAAAATTGAACAAATTTGGCCTGGAGCCTGGAAAGACAACAAACTTTTGGCCTCAGATAACTCAGGGAGGAAGGGTATCACTCCCAGCAAATGGAGTGCTTGGGGGCAAAGTGGAAGGAACTCAAAATGCAGTAATTGGTGTATTTAGAGGGGGGGAAAGAAAGGGAGGGCAGTGCTGACATCACCATGGTGTGTGCCTGATGCATCTCCATATCACCTAATGGGTTGGGTTGGAAGGGACCTTAAACCCATCCAGCAACAACGGACTGAAGTTCCCAGCCACCCTGGAGGCTTCTGTGTTTGTGGACCCCCCTCTCTGCACCGCCTCATGGAATCGTTTAGGTTGGATAAGACCTTTGAAATCAGCAAGTCCAAGCCAACCCCACAGCAGCTGTAGTAGAGAGGATGCACTGCACGGCCCATCCCGCTCCCTGCACTGCAGGGCCTCAGTGGAGCTGCTCAAAGAACATCTGCAATGGGACAGCAGAAAGCATCGCTGCAGCAATGCAACCTCCTCTCCAACCCAGCCCCTCGCCTGCTCCCTCAAGGATCCACATGGCCCCATTCCATTGCTGCACCCAGTGGACATCCTGCATCCATTCCAACATCGATGCTGCTGGACGTGACCTCAACGCAAGGCTTTTGCACGTGGCTGCTCTGTGGTTCCCAAGAAAAGCACACGTCAGAGCACAGAGGGCGGGGTTTGGGGAATTCCCATTGCATTCGGGTGTTTCAGAGCACGAGGATTCTGTTTATTTTTATTTCCTGCAATGGCTCATTGAGAAGTCATCATTTGTTGACATGCGATAACCTTCCTTTGCTTCCAACATCTCTGGGCCGTGGCTCAGACTTTGCCTGGGGACCGACCTGGAGTACTTTGGGTTGGGAAACTCAAGGCTGGAGATGATGCTGGGAAAACTCAGCGAGGATGGGCTCTGAGCAGCTGATGGAACTGTGGGTGTCCCTGTTTGTTGCAGGGGAGTGGGACCAGATGGCCTCTAAGGGTCCCTTCCAACTCAAACCATTCTGTGATTCTATGACAGAAAGCAGCAGTACTGGTGTATAGTTGTTGCCGATTGTTGTGCCTGACAGCCGTGCTAAAAATTCATTTTTTAACCTGAAAAGATGGAGTGCTGAGCATCTTCTCCGCATCCAGGGATGTGTGGTACCCAGGTGCTCAGTGGGACTGGAGCTGTGTTGTTCTGCTGCTCAGAGCTGCTTTTTCCTCTCCATCGTGCCTGCAAGTAACCCAGGCTTGCGTGTCCTTAAGCTCTCATTAATGCACTGATATGTGCAAGTGGCTGAACCTGAGTGCTTCATGAGGATGGATCAAAACAGGGTTGTGATACCAGTGAACGTACCCAGACTTCACTGTGCCCCAAGCCTGGATGCACCCAGAGAGCGAGAGGTAATGACCTCAAGTTGTGCTGGGGAGGGTCAGGTTGGATGCTAGAAAAAAACTTGTTTTCCAGAAGAGTGGTAATGCATTGGAACAGGCTGCTCAGGGTGTAGTGGGGTCACCGTCCCTGGAGTTGTTCCAGAACCATGGGGATGTGGCACTGAGGAACACAGTCAGGGGGCATGGTGGGATGGGTTGGGGCTGGGCACAGGGATCTTTGTGCTCTTTTCCGGCCTGAATGATTCATGAAGTGGCCTTGGATGTCTCAGTGCTGCAGCTGACACCTTGCTCATCCGGCTTAAAGTTCGCTGTCAAAGCACGAGGAGCACACATGGTTTGTTTTGCAGCTTTCGTGCTCCCTGCATCACTGCTTTTGCGAGCAGGACGAGACCGGAGCAAAGGGCTCATTTGTTTCCCTGCTCTCTCCTTCTGCTCTGCTAATGTGGGAAGCAGCCAAGCCCAACTTCGTCTGGTTTTTATTACCGTGGAGGATCAGGCTGCAGGGATCGGGCTGCTTTTAACTCACAAAGCACCCGGCAGGAAACCACGCCAGTTCCCAAGCAGCGAGAGAGAAACTGAAAGCTGTCGGCCAGGAGAGCAACCCCGTGTTTATTTTAGCCATTTCCCAACACTGGCTGCTTGGAAATAGCAGTGTGTTTCGCAGCTCCCTGGCTAGGAAGAGCATTTTTGGGGGAAAAAAAAATAAAAAACCAGCAACGAACAGCTCTGGGGCTGGAGCAGAACAGGGAGGTGGATTTTGACCTATCTGGCAGGATGGAAGGCAAAAGGTAAGAGGGTGGGAATGCAAATATCCCATCTGATGGGGTTTGGGGAGCTCTAGTTCATCCTGGTTGGTGCATTAATCACAGAGTCGTTAAGGTTGGAAATGATTACTAAAGTCCCCAAGTCCAACCCTGCCCACCCCACCATGCCCACTGACCATGGCCCTCAGTGCCACATCTCCACTGCTCTTGAGCACCTCCAGGGACGGTGACTCCACCGCCAGGACAGCCTGTTCCAATGCATTGCCACTCTTTTGGAGAAGAAATGTTTGCTTATATCCAACCTGAAAATGCAACCACTGAATATCCAACCATTCAGTGCATCCTGTCACTGGAATGGCTCCTCCTGCTTGAAACAATATCCGGGCGCCAGGTCGGGATCGCATTCAGCTCCTCTCTGCTCAGAGCCGTTTTGCAAACGAGCAAATATTTCTGCCTGCCTTTAAAGATGCGCTTTTGCCATTGTTCTGCAGAAAGCCCTCAGCTGGGCTGGGCTTCCCCTGGGGCGATTTCCTGGTGGATTGGTTATGAAGGCAGCTGCGTTTTTAGTTTTTCTTTTGTTTCCCTTTTGTGAGCTCAGCTGAGCGTGTACACATAGAGTGGAACAAAAGCCAGCCCCTGATCTGCACCAGTGCACGCCCAGCAGCTGGCATAGAAGAGAGGGTGGTCTGGGCTGAAACTGGATGGAATGGGGTAGCTTTCTTCTTTTGAGTAATGCTGCAGGGATCTTGCCTTACCAGTGGGGTTGGACTGGATGATCCCAGGAGGTCCCTTCCAACCCCTACAGTTCTGTGATTCCGTAATTTCCAGTGAGATCAGCCCCAAGCTCAGACCTCAAAGAACAGAAGAGGCTGGGTTTATGCAGCACCTCAGAAGTCCATCCCAAAGCAGATGGGACACTGGTACAGCATCCCCCAGATGGGATCCAGCCCCACGGACACACTGCGATGCCCCTTCCCCTCATCCGAAGGGCTTTCAGCACGGACTGTGCTCTGCTTTTGTTGACATCTGGTTGGAAACTTCTTAAATCCACCGGCGAGGGGGTAATTCTAATCCTTCTCAATGAGATCAGCGGATTAGTGTCTTATAAAATTGGAGGATTAGCTTGAGCCATTTTTTCTTTATTTTTTTCCCCTTCCTTTCTGTGCAGCATTGGGTCATTGCCGTACCGCTACTAAGAGAGATGGGGGGCTTTGCACTTTAAAAAGCTGAACCAAATTATGCGATTTTTCACAAACCAAAGCATAGAAAAGTATATCTTTAATCCTCGCCCTTGATCGCCGTGGATTTCTGTGCAGTATCAGGGCTTTTTCAGCACATCAGCATCGCACTGCATTAAGTCACCCAACTGTGGATGGTTTGCAGCCCTTGTGCAGGTAGGCACTGAGCTGGCCTGGAGGGTTTCCTTGAAGGAAATTGGCAAAACTTCTTGGGAGTAGTGTTTCCCAAGGCTGATCCTCTGTTGGTTATCACAAAGAGTTCAGGACCCATGGAGAACATGGCTACGTCACGAGTGAAGGATGGGATGGAGAAACTCTGCGTCCTGCACTAATTACAACCTTTGCCTTCGTCAGGGTGCAATCTACAGCAGCTTTCATGATGCACGATGGAGGGTTTGCTCCAACCCTGTTGCACTGCCTACGTTTGCAGGGTTTCCTCACGTAGCTCCTTCCTCAACCCACGGCAGCTGTGATCTGGGAATGCCTGGCTGCCGCCCAGAGCTTTTAAATCCCTACAAAGGCAAACTCATCGCTTCCACTGCCCTAACGAGGCCATGGTGCTCTCATTGAACTGTGCCAGGAGCCACCGCAGTGACATTTCAGCAGCCTTCATCCTGTGAATTCAAATGTGACTTAATGTGGCAGCCCCGCAGCGTGGAGAAAGAGCTTCTCCCGCAGAATGCCAATGGCATGGCTGTGTAACCTCATCCTCATCATCTCACTGTGGGCTTTTTTTTTTTTTTTTTTCCCAAAAATGAGCATTTTGCAAATGCAACTTTACATTTTTGCTAAGTTGGGGAAGGTGGAGAGTGGGCTGAGAGAGCCATAGTAACGTGAAGAGTGGCGTTGGGAAGATCTGGGGCCTCGCCATTTGGTTTTAAAGGATGTGCTGGCCATGCAAGACTGCAATTTAATACTTAGACTAACTCAAATTATCTTTAACTCGTAGTAAAAGCGTAAGCATGGGCTCCCGGGCATCATGTGCTCCCCTGACCTTTAAGAAGACACTTGATGCAGCCCTGAACTCGTCACTAAGGCAGCTCGTTAGCATCAGTGGTATATTATGCCTTCTAGGAGTTGATTCAGAGTCCAGGAATGCACGGAGCTCCGACGACTGTGTTGCATGGCGGGGAGCCTCACTGCTGTCCTTGTCTTGGCAGCCTTGGAGCGGGTGGAAAATAGTCAGCAGGCTTTGTTCAACCTACTGCAAAACAAGAGATAACGGCCTGAAGTTGTGCCTGGGGAGGGTCAGGATAGATGTTAGGAAAAATTTCTTTGTAGGAGGAGTGGTCAGGCACTGGCACAGCTGCCCAGGGAGTGGTGAGGTTAACGTCCCTTGAGGTAAGAGAATCATGGAGATGTGGCACTTGGGGACATGGTCACTGGGCATGGTGGGATGGGTTGGGATTGGACTTGGGGATCTTAGAGCTCTTTTTCAACTTGAATGATTCTAAAACCAACCCAAACTCTAAGCAGCGTTCTCTCAAGTCTTTGTGGTGGTTTTGTCTTTTTTTTTTTTTTTTTTTTAACAAGTTCTGTGTCAACAGCAGGGCTTTAACTTTTGTGTGTACTAATCGAGGGTTAAATTGAGGAGGAAACCATGTAAGAAGCAATTTCTTTGGGTGAAATGGCGAGTTTGGGTAGATGATGCTCAAGAAACTTGTCTGTGACCCCCCAGCTACCAACACCTGTGGTCTGTTGGTGTACTCCATCCCACTACAGTCTTAGAATCATAGAATCACCAAGGTTGGAAAAGACCCCTGAGACCAACCAGTCCAACCATACACCTATCTCCAATATTCCCCACTAAACCGCGTCCCATAGTGCAACATCTAATGTTTCTTGAACGTTTCCAGATTCGGTGACTCCACCACCTCCTTGGGCAGCCCATTCTAGCGCCTGGCCACTCTCAGAGAGGAAGTATGCAGAACAGGAGGACAGTACACAGGGATTTTCAGTGACCCCAAATGCTTTGCAGAATCCATTAGCAGAGCGGTGAAAGATGTATTTGCCTAGATCTCAGTAATTTTGTTAAACCAGAGGAAGGGCAGGCCAACTGCACAACTCCTTTTTTTCTGCAGATAATAGGAAAAATACTGTATGATGGTGATGTGGTGACGGTATATATTCCCAGGAGGCTGAGGTTTGGGTTGTTTGGGTTTTCCCAAAGGGTTTTTGGTGCTGTCAGCATCTTAACATCCAGCCTTCACAGAAATATCGAGGCTTTTGGGGTTGCTGTTCCTTAGGGCTTGTTGGTGATTTGGGTTTGGTGTCCAGCTTTTCACATCAAGCTGCCTGTTCTTCTTATGCTTCTTATATTTTTGGTGAAAATTAAGAGAATGGATCCCACTGACAGCACTCTTGAGGGCCAAAATCCAGGCTCTGGGCTTGAAGGGAGCAGCAGGCAGTAACATAAAGGCTTTTTTTTTTTTCTGTTAAAGGAACTTGGGATGCAGGGGTGAAAGGATTTCAGGAGGTTATGGCATCCATCTGCTTGTCAGTGTTAAAGAATGGAGAAAGCTGGTTGCTTTTTTGCTTTGCAGAAAGTGATTTGCTTTTGTTTAGCATGGTGAGGTTGGCTCAATCAAAGCTAGATTGTTTTGCTAGTTAGGATATCTTTGGAGCATCTGTTGTCTGCATCCATCAGCTCTCGCCATCCAGATGTAATTTACAATTCATAGAATCATAGAATGGCTTGGGTTGGAAGGAACCTCAGTGATCATCAAGTCTCAACCTCCTTGAATGGCTTGGGTTGGAGAGGACCTCAACGATCATCTAGTTCCACTATCTGTGTGTTTCAACGCTGGGTTTGGGCTGGCAGAGCTTCCAAGAAGCCCATGAACTGGGGAAAACCCAGTAAATCAGGAACTTAGCACCTGCACACAGGATGAGGCATGGTTCCAGAATGAGCACCACGAGGGATGCTGCCAGGAGGAGGCACAGCACATCCTTTCCCATCGCATCTTGAGCTCATCAGGTCGTGACATTGCATCTGGGACAGAACCACGTGCCAGGTAAACGGGGAAAAAAAAATCCACAGAGCCAAAGGGAGAAAATTCCTCAAGCATTACCTCATCACTGAGCTGCGATTGAACCGTATTTGGATAATCTGTGTGCACACAGCATCCAGCGTCAGTTTCCCGAAGGCACTGCTCCGGACACACAGATCCTGTGGCCACTTGACGAATTTCCTGTGGCTTTACCAAAACTCACTGCATTGCCTGGAAATTCCAGCAAAACAATGCCAGAGCAGCCCAATAGCTGGCTGCTTTCCTCCTTCCTGCTGCCGTCATCCAAGGGCAGTCCGAGCAGCACACGCTGGGTTAGCCTGGATAAAAAAGCAAAAGTGTTTGGTTTTGTTTAGTTTTGTTATTATTATTTCTTTGACCGTTTGTATTTTTTTCCTGGAATTTGCAAAGTCTGCCTCAGCAACAGCGTGGGGCTGATGTAACCTCAGCGATGGGAGCTTCTGCTGACCTATTTTCTGCATCTTTCTACACCAACAGCACTGAAAACCTTCCCCCATCTAAAGGTGCGCTTTGAAGGTCACGGTGGCTGCTCAACCAACTGAGAAGCATCCCAGAAACTCACCAAATAGCACAGCGCTGCTGGTGAGACTGCCTTGTTTTTTTTTTTTCCTTCTATTTATTATTCGTTTGAAGGCTTTTAGTCCTTTTTGCTTGCTGATCACTTCACTGCGTCTCTACACTGAGAGGGTTAAATCTCAGCGCTCAGCATCGTCTAACCGAGGAGCAAAGCCAGGGAATTTTGATTCCTGTTCAAAAAGCATCAAATTCTCTCTTGAAGGGAGGGGAACGGGGATCAAAGGTCCGGAACGGCTCCTGCTGGGAGTCCAGTTGGATTTCTTGCTTGTGCATGCACCAACGACCAGCATGCAGCCAAAATGGGGAAAATGAGCAGCTTTTGTTCCATCTGAGAAGAAGTTTTATGGTGTTGGTGACCCAGCTGCAGTCCCACATTGGCCAGCATCCTCCTGGGCAAGCGTTACTGCTGTTTCAGGTTGGGTAGTAGGAAAAGCTTCTCCGAAAGAGTGGTCAGGCACTGGCATAGCTGCACAGAGAGTGATAAAGTCACCGTCCCTGGAGGTATTCAAGAGCATGGGGATGTGGCACTGAGGGACGTGGTTATGGGCATTGTGGGATGGGTTGGGCTTGGGCTTGGGGATCTTAGAGCTCTTTTCCAACCTTAATGACTCTGTGATGTGTTGTAGTGGGCATGGTGGTGCTGGGTTGGTGGTTGGACTAGATGGTCTTTTCCAGCCTTAATGATTCTCGGGGACCTCAAAGATCATCTTGTTCCAGCCAGGGCTATGCTGTGGATGAGAGCTTCCCTCCAGCCTGCTGGCTGCACGTCGCTCTCTCTCTGCTGGTGTCAAAGTGCCCAGAAAGGGGAAAGTCTGGAAGTCATCCCACTAGGCACACACAATGAATAACATTTATGTTGTGGATTTATCGCATGGAAGAACACCCTGCTCCACAGCTGACACCGACCTCGGGAATTTTGTTGTTTTGCATTCATTTTAACTTCCACCCGAGTTAACAGCCGAGCTTTTGGATCAACCTGCATGAAACACTGTGTGGGTTTGCATAACACAATTGGAACAGGAGATGTGCCTGTTACCCACAGCCAACCAGATGTGCTATTGACCCCAAAACCAGCTCTCCACCTCGGCTAAACTTCATATAATGCTCAGTGCTCTCATGGCCCATTTATGCAGTGGTACAAATTAATAATAATTAAAAAAAAGTGCATCCCCCTGTCGAGCCCAGCAGCTCAGTGCAGGTCTGGTCTCCGCTTGCTGCAGTTCCTCAGTGCAGGAAGGTAATTGCCAGCCTTGCTCATCGCTTTGAGATCTCCTGATGAAAGCTGCATGTAAGAGGCTGGCTGTGCTTATTCAGCGCATTAAGTGCTTGCTGTTATTATAATAGGGATTAATTTGGCTGCGTGGCTTATTTGGGTTTGCCTTTAACTGCCTGGCTTGTAATCAGAGCAAAGTGAATGCTGCTGGAGCTTCATTTCCTGACTTCCCTGCTTGTTCACCTGGCATTAACCATCACTGGGGTTTTAATTAACGTGTACAAACCAGCATCTCCTGCTGGGAATTTGGGAAATTCCTGCTCCAGACAGGATCCCTCCCCATAGGGAAGTCTCATTCCTATCACAAGGATGCTGAAATGCCTTTAATTTTGTAAGCCATCACGTCTTTCAACAAACATCTTCATGGGAAAATCTGATTTTCCCTCCTTTGGTTTCATCCTGGCCATTGTGTTGGCATTATGTAGTTTTATGGTTTTGATGGGTTGATGGTTGGCCTTGATGATCTCCGTGGTCTTTTCCAACCAAACCGTTTCTATGATTCTGTGATTATTTTTGTCCAGCCCACCCTTGGGTCTCTCATAGGGCATCTCTGCTTTGGGGTTCTTGCACTCTTTTCCCTGGGTTTATGCATGTGCAGGTCAATATTTCAGGCCAGGAGCATCCAGCATCTTCCTACCCACCAAAGTGGGGCTGATCCAGCCCTGGGGCATTTTCCAGGTCCTGTTGTGCCCCAACATGGGTGTGGGGGCCCTGGGTTGGGAGAACACAGCATGAAGGCTTTGGTGGCCATCCTTCCCTGTGGCACTTTTTATTTCTTTTGGCTGCGTTCTTGTAAAGCTGAAGCAGATTAAAATACAGTTCCTCCCCTACCACTCCCCCAAGAAAAAAACGAAAACCAGAAGCTTGGCTCCTTAAAATCATCCAGTTTCAGTCCTTTTAAAGTTAGCAGTTTCCTGGATCCCTGTGCAGGATTTTTTAGCCTCTAACCTCAGTATTTTTCGTAGTAATGTTGCAGGACCAATGTAGAGGATGAAGCTGTTGCGTGTTCCATGTGCCCCTAGGGACTGTCCAAAGGAGAATGAGCCCCTGTGGGAGATGGTGGCCACTTTGGGGACATCCTTTTGGGGCAAAGTACTGATAACACTAGAAGGATGGAGCTCTCATTGTAGAGATCTTTGAAGGTCTCACTTGTTTTCCTGTGGCTTTGGGCCAGCTGTGATGATTTGAGGCCCTGGAGCTTGTCCAGAGAAGGGTAACAGAGGTGTGAAGGGTCTGGATCTCAAGTCTCATGGGGGACGGCCAAGGGAACTGAGATGGGTCAGTCTGGAGAGGAGGAGGCTCAGGGGAGATCTTACAGCTCTGTGCAAGTCCCTGAAAGGAGGTTGTGGTAAGGTGGGGTTGGCCTCTTCTCCCAGGTAACAGTGATGAGAGGTGTTGGCCTCACATTGTGCCAGGGAAGGTTCAAGTTGGTTATTAGGACAAATTTCTTCTTGGAGTGGTGATGCAGTGGCACTGCTGCCCAGAGAAGTGGTGGAGTCACCCTGGAGGTATTCCAGAACCATGGAGATGTGGCACTGAGAGACATGGTCAGTGGTCATGGTGTGGGTGGGTTGGGGTTGGACTTGGGAATCTTAGAGCCCTTTTCCAACCTCAATGATTCTGTGATTTTATGGTTCTATTTCTGTTCTATTTGGAGCAGCTGGGCAAAGCCATGGAAGTTTGGGGTCTAGATGAGATTCGCTGCCCTAAATGCAAGGGCCCAAATACCACAGCTTGGTTCTCAATTCACCATCAGCATCACCAATAGCCCTCAGTCTGATTAGGAAGGGCATTACAAGGAGTTTAAAAGGAAAAGAATCAGTCCTGTGCTGGTTGGTTGTACTGTTTCTTAGAGATCTCTGCTTGGTTTGAGTGCCTGGCTCAGTGCTGAGATGTTTTATGGATAGGGCTAAGTGCAGTGTCCCAGTTGCACCATCTTCAGCTGCTTGTCTTCCTGTTGTAGGGACCTTTGTAGGACCTTGGTTGGGTTGAGTTGAGTTGAGTTGGGGTTAAACTCTGTATACGTAGGTGCTGCTTTGCTGCGAAGCTGTGCCAGCAGCACTCAATGGTATGGGTAATTTCTGAGAGTCCCCCTTTATTCTGAATGCTGAATTCGTTCCTTCTGGGAGTCCCTGTTCACTGCAGGTGAGTTGGACTACATGACCTTTAGAGGTCCCTTCCAACTCGTCTGATTCTATGATGAATCCACGTCATCCATCCAGGCTGGATGTGGCTCTGGGCAGCCTGGTCTGGTGGTTAGCAACCCTGCCCATGGCAGGGGTATTGAAACCAGATGATCATTATGGTCCTTTCCAACCCAGGCCATTCTGTGATTCTATGATGACTCCAGCAACCTGCAGCTCATATCTGGTGCTTTTCAGCTCTCATTCCCCAGGATATCCTTACACAGATCCTGTGCTTTTGCCCCATTCTCACTTCCTCCCCAAAACCTGGAGCTGTTCAGTCCCCACACAGCTGAAAACTCCCTGCTTTTGGGGAATTTTGTTGTTCCTCAGGGCATTTAATCTGCAAAATAGGCTGCAGGTGGTTTCCCTGTGTGTTGTGAAGCTGGCACTGCCCACCTCCCGTGGGCAGTAACTGATGAAAGGAAAACCAGATAGGGTTTGTGATTTCTTCCTTGAAGCTGCGGGTGGGGAACTTTGTGCCTGGCCGGAGATGATTATGGTTATTCAAGGGTGAATGGCTCCTTGCTCAAGATTTGACAGCAAGGCAAAGTCATTGGGCTGCTCTTCCACCTAGCTTCAGAATGAACTTGATCGATAAAGGGACATTTGGGGTGAGCTGAATGTGCCTCCAACCCATCACCCTACAGGAACAGGGATGGGGTTTATGCTGATGCTGGAGGGCACTTGGTGTGCATACTCTGCAGGGGAATTTCTGCAAAGTGAGGGATTGACCTTGGAAACTGCCAGAGGGGAGGGGAAGGAGAACTTTCCCAAGGGCCTCCCATGCTGCTGACCCTGCAGACAGAGCCTCACGTCCTTCTCTTTTCTCCCTTTCCTCGCAGCCTACCCATGAGCTCAGATTTCCAGCATTACAGTTTCAGGATGCCGAACATCGGGTTCCAGAACCTGCCTCTCAACATATATATCGTGGTTTTTGGCACGGCCATCTTCGTCTTCATCCTCAGTTTACTGTTCTGTTGCTACTTGATCAGGTAAGAGAGCTGCCCTGGCTGTCTGCAGGAGGTGACCTCCTTCGGGTGAGGGCATCCCACAAAGTGCTCTGTGCATGAATTGTTCCTGTTATCCAGCATTGAATCAGAATGACTTAGGTTGGAAGGGACCTTAAAGATCTTTGAGTTCCAGCCTTTGGACTTGGGCTGCTCTTGCAGCCCTCGGGAAATGTGTGTGGTAGGCTTCAGTCTGGGTGCAGAAGTAGGATGAGAGGTGATGGACTGAAGTTGCAGCAGGAGAGGTTCAGGTTGGATGTTAAGAAACACTTTGATGATCAGAGGGCTGGAGCACCTCTCCTGTGAGGAAAGGTTGAGGGAACTGGGCTTGTTTATCTTGGAGAAGAAAAGGCTCCAGGGAGACCTCATTGTGGCCTTCCAGTACTTGAAGGGAGCGTATAAACAGGAAGGGGAACAGCTGTTTATGAGGGTGGATAGTGATAGGACATGGGGGAGTGGTTTTAAACTGAGACTGGGGAGGTTTAGGTTGGATATTAGGAGGAAGTTTTTTACTCAGAGGGTGGTGATGCACTGGAGCAGGTTGCCCAAGGAGGTTGTGGAGGCAGTCAAGTCCAGGCTGGATGTGGCTCTGGGCAGCCTGGTCTAGCGATTGGCAACCCAATAGCAAGGGGGTTGAAACCAGATGATCACTGTGGTCCTTTTCAACCCTGGCCATTCTATGATTCTGTTTTCTCTCCAAAGGAGTGGTCAGACAGCGGAATGGGCTGTCCAGGGCGATGGTGGAGTCACCATCTGTGAATGTGTTCAGGAACCATAGAGATGTGGCACTCAGAGACAGTGGGCACGGTGGGGATGGGTTGGGGTTGGACTTGGGGATCTTGGAGCTCTTTCCCAACCGTGATACTGTAATTCTATGGAAGTGCTCACCCAGGCTGGGAGAAATGGATGCATTGGTCAGGAAGTGACAGCATCACCTTTCTGCAAAGAGCTTCATCCTCTTGTGTGCTGACAGCTTGATGTGACCCATAGGATAGTTTTTATTTCCCATTCTAAGCAAAGGATGTGCTCAGCACTCTGCATCCCAGCGTTCAGACCCAGAGCAGCGCCATCCGTTGCATCTCAGGGTGAGCAGTTCCACAGGCAGTCACGTTATCCACTGTAACAACAGCAGATGAATATTTATGGGAGCTCTTAAATGGGCATGAAGCGTGGTTGCCTAGGTGGCCTTCTCCAAAAGACTCAAAAGCTGTGTTTTATGGCTCCTGCTTTCTGCTTAGCGTTTCAACACGTCTCCCTCTTTAATGAATAACTTATGTACCGTGCACTTAAGAAATGTTTAATACCTGCTCTGTTCGTTACTGTACACAAATTGCTCATTCAACAGAGCCGTTTGGAGATTAATGATGCAGGGGTGATTTGTTGACCTGAGCGACAGGGAGCAGGAAGGGAGATGGTTGTTCCAACTTGGGGCGTGCTTTAATTATTTTACAGGCCGCAGGGGAGGGAGTGAGGCCACTAATTGAGAGGTGAAGCTCCTTTTGCTGGAGGGAAAATGGAAGGCAGGTGGGGGAAGATTGGGAATTGAGGCTGTGTTTTCCCCAGGTAGAGCGGAATCTGTATGGCTTCCTTGCAGAACTATGGTGTTTGGGCTTTTAGAGTGTTTTCCTGGGCACTGGGTCTTGTTGGGTGTGTTCTGCCCCAAAGAAGAAACAACAAGCAGTAATGTCTGGGAGATCAAGCCAGCAAATGTTTAAATGTAGAAGTTGAAGGCGTGTTGTAAGAGAGAAGGTGAGTAACCGCAGGGAGAAGCCAGCGAGGGAAGTGGTGAGTTCTCTGTCTCTTGCTGTCTTTAAACGAAGACAGAGTGCCCTTCTGGAAGAGGCGTCTTGGCTCCCACTCCCAGGACTAACGAAGTGCTGTTTAACGACCCGTGATAGACAGGAGGCTGGATTAGATCACTTCATGATCCCTTTATAGCCCTTAACTGTTGCGAGTCGGTGAGTCAAAGCAGCAGCACCAGCTCTGGGGTTGGCAGTCCGGTGCCAAACGAGGACCCTGCATACCCAAAGCAGCCCCGTGCCCTGGATTTGGGCTGTGCTGCTGTACCCCTGCACCACCTCCTTTGGATTTGCCACAGAGCTGAGCTCCCAGATCGCAGCTTGGGTGAGGTTTAAAGCTTGAGGGTCAGCTTGTAGGTGGGCAGGGGGTAAGGATTGTGCACAGAGCACCCCGAGTGATTGCTTCCAGATGGGTCAACCTCAGTGCTCTGCTGCTGTGATGGTGAATGGCGGAGCACTGCTGAAGCCTGGCTGCATAGCAAGCAAATACCCAGAGCTCTACAGGATTCCATAGGAGGATTGGATATACAAAGCAAGATATTGAACTCATGCTGGATTTCTCCCCCCCCGAACCAGCTGCTAAAGCCTCCTGGATTACTGCACACATTCCTGACCCCTTCTGCATGGCTTTAACACGGGGTCACAGCTGGAGGCTACAAAAGGTGAGGTGTTGATTTAATAGTGGGTCACGCCACATCCTCGCAGAGAAGCAGAGCACTGAGTGCACACAGTGCATCCTCTCCCTTCTGGTGTGCGACCCGCACATCTGCAAGAGCCGGGCTAACAGTGAGCAGAGCTCGTGGGATTGGAGATTGTAGGGATTTAATGGGACTGGGTGTGAGCTCCAGCCAAAAGAAAGGAAAGGAGGATTGCTGCAGAGCTCTGCTGCACAGCATGTGTCCCTCCCCCCCCCCCTTGCAGCCGCCTTCAGACAAGAAATAGGGAAAAGGAAATGAAACTTTACCAGAGCTGGCTGTGTCTGCTCTCTGCTGCTGCTTTCAGAGGATAAGGCTGCAAGAAGGTATAGGCTGGGTTCGGTGGGCTGAGGTCAACTGGATGGGCTTCGACAAGACCGAGTGCTGGTGAGGCTGCACCTTAAGCGCTGTGTTCAGTGTTGGGTCCCTCTCTACAAGGACAATGAGGTCCTGGAGTGTGTCCAGAGAAGGGCAATGGAGCTGTGAGAGGGTCTGGAACACAAGTCTTCTTTTTTCTCCCTAAGAGTGGTGAGGCATTGGCACAGCTGCCCAAGGAGGTGGTGAGGTCAACATCCCTGGAGGTGTTCCAGAACTGGGGAGATGTGGCACTTGGGGACATGGTGGGGATGGGTTGGGCTTGGGCTTGAGGATTTTAGAGCTCTTTTCCAGCCTTCATGATTCTATGAAGGGAACAGACTCTTTAGCAGGGTCTGTTGTGATAGGAGTTGAGGAAATGGTTTCAAACTGAAAGAAGGGAGATTTAGACTGGATTTAAGGATTGCAGTGAGGGCGGTGGGGAGCTGGCACAGGTTGCCCAGAGAGGTGGTTGGTGCCCCATCTCTGGGGACACTCAGGTCAGGCAGGACGGGGCTCTGAGCACTGATGGAGCTGTGGGTGTCCCTGTTCATTGCAGGGAGTGGGACCAGATGGCCTTTAAAGATCTCTTCCAACTCAAATGATTCTACGACTCTATGATTTCCTCTGCAGTTTGATCTGTTGCCATGCACTTGGGGCAGATGTGTGGGTAACAGCAGTGGCTGGAATTCCTATGGGGTCACAGCTCCTGGCACAGGGCAGACGCTCACCATGACCTGGGCTCACATTACAGCAGTTGTGTGGGGTGGGATTGGACCCATCTGGCCCGGGATCCTCTCTCTGAGCCCAGCCAAAGCCACACACTTTGGAGGAGCAGCCTCAGCGTGTGGATGCCTCCCTCAGAGCTCTCCCTGCTCCGCACACCTTGGCTGTGCTCACGCTGTTCTCAGGAGGTTTTTAAGCAAAGCTGTCCCATGCAAACCTTCCCACGTAGCACCCGTGGCTCATCTGGCAGCACTGAGCTGCTTTTCCCTCTTGTAGGCTGTTTCCAGCAGCAAATCTTTTTCCTATCTGCCTTCCATAAGCAGTTTCCCAGCCTCAGGGCTCTCCGTGGATGGGGCTGGTTCCATCCCTCTTGCTGCCCCATCCTTCCTGCAGTGGGATTCACCCTTGGCTTTTGGGTCACCCTATCTCTGAGCAGCATCTTCAGAGAAGGTGGCTGAGCTCCAAACTGGGGCTCCAAAGAAATGATTCAATAGAGAAGGGAGGGAAATGGAATGGGGTGTTGGGTTGTTGTGGTGATCCTCATTTTCACTTTTCTCTCTGTTTTAATTCCAGGCTTAGACATCAAGCACACAAAGAGCTTTACGCCTACAAACAGGTGAGGTGATGAACAGTCCTCTTCCTTCTCCCTTCTCCCTTCTCCTTCCTCTCCTTTCTCTCTTCTCCCTTCTCCTTCTTCTCCTCCCTTCTCCCCCTTTCTTCTCCTCCTCTCTCCTTCTTCCTTCTCCTTCTTCTTCCCTTCTTTTCCCTCCTTCTTCTTCTTCCCTTCTTTTCCCTTCTCCTTCTTCTCCTCCCTTCTTCTCCCTTCCCCTTCCACCATCTCCTTCTCCCTTCTTCTTTCTCCTTCTCCTTCTTCTCTCTTCTTCTCTTCCCTTCTTCTCCCTTCTTTTTTCTCCCTTCTTCCTCCTTCTTCTCCCTTCTCCCTTCTTTTCTTTCCCTTCTAGACTGGCTGAGAATCAAGTCCACATAAAGGCTGTAAGTTCATCGGTGTTAACACCTTTAGGTTGTGCCTTCAATCCCATTGGGAGGTTCTCTTTCTTGGAGGAGAAGCTCTTAAAGGAACCAACTCATCTGGTTTGAAAGAGATCCTCAGGGTCACCAATCCCAACCCACCTGCTGAGTGCCAGCACTGAACCACATCCCCATGCTCCTCACTCCCCACCCACCATGCTGTTGATGCTCTGATTTGGGGTTTTCCTGCCAGCTGAGCATCCCACAAGCATCCTGAGCTGCCTGTGGTTGCCTGCAGGTGTTGGCCCTTTGGGGGCAGGTCTTGGTGCCATCACTCTGGTGCTACCCAGGGTGAGTCCAGGGCCAACAGGAGGGCTCAGCAGGAAAACCAAATAATAGAAATAACGTCTATTTTAAAACAGCCTAAAATAAGAGTTAAGTCCCAGGAGCGTGGCTGAAGGCAGATCCCCATGCAGTGGGGACGTCTCCCACCTCAGAGCCCCCTGGAGACTTCAGGGCTTTCCAGACCTTTTGTGGCTTTTGTGAATGATGACAGCATCGCAGCTGGAGGTCGGAGCAGCCACAGCTCTCCTGGCAGCACAGCCCCAGCTCTTGTCTGCAGCCTCCCACGCAGCGGTGAAAATAAACACAGGTTCCCACTGATGCATCCTGTTTTCCCCAGGGTTTGTGTCATTTTTCTGCCTCCATCATTCCAGCAGGAAACCTACTGACGTGGGATTGGGCTGATATGGTGTTCTATATAACATAAGGACGTGTGGTTGTTCCTGGAGCACAGCCCTGGGGAAGGGGTGGAAGTGAAGCTGTACACCACAGCTCATTCCCCCTGTGCAAGCTCAGGAGGTCTGAGTGCAGGAGAAGATCTCCTGGGTTGTGTCCTCTGATCATTTTGTTTGTTTCTTCTGTGCTTTTTTGGTCATTTTTGTGCTCATCCTGTCCATGCACCGGGTTGAGGACTGTCTGTAGGTGGTTTCTGGCTCCTCTGGGATGTTAAATGGGATCGCTACAGCTGTTACAGCACCAGAGTGCTCACGGTTGTGTATTTACAATGGCAATCATTGCTGATAATATCCAGGATAAGTCATTTTTTGGTGTGTTTTTAGAATGTAGGTTACTTCTACGCTCTTTCTGCTGTGTGTTGTGCCCTGGAAGACCTCACCCCATACCCAAATCTGTGTATGGAGCTTTGCACTGCACACAGCTGGGGAGAGGCTGGGACTGGAAAGCAGAGAATTTTCATTACCATCAGTGCAGTGGGAAGGGAAAATGTAATAGAAATGGGTCGCAGAATGTGATTTGTGGAGATCTGAGATGCTGGAAATGCGTGTTAAAAGCAGCATCCTGACCCCTTCTCTCCCTTGCAGGTAATACTCAAGGAGAAGGTGAAGGAGTTGAACCTACATGAGGTGAGTCCATGGGTGGGTTTGCTTCCTGGGGTAACCCAGAACTTCCATGATTCTCATTGCACAACCATAGAGTAAATCGATGGGATTTTGCTCTGCAAATGAAGCTTTGGTCTCTGGGAAGTTGCCCCAACAATTAGAGGGCAGATTAAGCCCAAATTGGGCTTTAAACTTCTTTTTATCGCTGTTTAATGACCTCTGGAGCTGCAGGATTTACCACCCCGAGGCTCACAACGCCGGGGCTGCACGGAGCTGTGCTAAGCCGTGCTCTGTCACACTGCCAAGCCAACCCACGAGGCAAAGGGCCCTTTTCTTCTTTGCATGACCAAAAGCAGTGGGATGAGACAGAGTTTTTTTGGGGAGCGTTGCCTCGGTTTTGCCAGTCTGTGTCTTTTTGGCTTGCAGAACCACTGACTGTGTGCGATTTGCTTTCAGATCTGCGCCGTTTGCTTGGAGGAGTTCAAGCCCAAGGACGAGTTGGGGATCTGCCCATGCAAACATGCCTTCCACAGAAAGTGAGTGCAGTTACAGCATCACAGAGCGGGAGGGTTAGAAGGGACCTCAGGAGATCCCCCCCATTGCTGAGATCCCCTCTCAGCCTCATAAGGGAGATGCTCTGGGTCCCCATTGTATCTATGGCCTCCTGCTGGGCTCTCCCAGCAGTCCCCTGTCTGCCTGGAACTGGGCAGCCCAGCAGTGCTCCAGATGGAAAATCCCATTATTGGATACCTTGGAGCAACAAAAGCAGTGAGCTGGTTTCTATATATTTATTTCTTTGTATTTTATAAGGTTGGATGTGGCTCTGGGCAGCCTGGTCTGGTGGTTGGAGACCCTGGACACAACAGGGGGGGGTTGAAACGAGATGATCATTGTGGTCCTTTTCAACCCAGGCCATGCTGTGATTTATAATTCATTGAGTTGTAGGATCGTTTAGGCTGGGAAAGACCTCAAAAACCATCAAATATATAGCAAATATATAAATGACCACAGAACCACAGGGGTTGGAGTGGACTTCTGGACATCATCCAGTCCAGCCCTCCTGCTCAAGTAGGTTATATGTTATTATAAGCAATTATACTCTTGATTTATGTCATATAGTTGTTATACATTACATATTTATGTATATATTTTACATGTAAAGGTACTTAAATGATGAATTAAGAACGCACCATTAGCAGTGCTGCAGGGAGGGGTGGAAATGGACCACACCTGGCACGTGGCTGTGCCAGAAGGGACTGTGGGTGCTGATTAGGGGTCCTTATAGCCCCCAAACCCTCATGTCTGTGCTTTCTCACCCCCAGGTGCCTCATCAAATGGCTGGAGGTGCGCAAGGTGTGCCCGCTCTGCAACATGCCGGTGCTGCAGCTGGCACAGCTGCACAGCAAGCAGGACCCCGGCCCCCCCCAGGGCCCCCTCCCCGGAGCAGAGAACATTGTATAGCTCTGTGCCAGCACGGACTGCCCCGGGGCTGCTGGGGGGTACCCGGAGACGACCAAAGCACTACGGCACCAGCAAGGAGCCAAGCTGGGGACAGGAGGATGGAGAGCTGAGAGCACTTTAGGGAAGGAGCATCCCCATGCCCCAAAAGGGTGCTTGGCCTTGGAATGGGGTTTTCCTCGCTGGGAACGTGGAGCTCAGTGACTGTTGGGAAGCCTCAGCATGATGCCTTGGGATGGAGCGGCCGAGCGGTGCCTGAATGCACTCAACTCCCTCTGAGCATCACCCAGGAGAGCCGGTGTCCGCCCCGCGCAGTGCTGTGGGGTCAGTGCCATCCAAGGGGGGAATTTTCACCCCTGGTTGCGATCTCTACTGAGGATTGCAGTTTCTTCTCCCAAAGGGCTGCCCAGGGCTTGGAGCTGGGTGCTTTTTGGGGTGGCTCCCCCCCCACCCTGCTCGGTGCCATGGGCTACCTCAGGGCTTCCTTCATCCCTGCCATGGGTAAGAGCATCTCCCATCGGTGCAACCACCTCAGTATCACAGCATGGTGGGGGCAAACCCTACCCTTTGGGTTCACGTTGAGCCTGGCCCTTTGGGTATCCAAGCACGGATGGCTCAGCACCACCCAAAGTCCCCACCCAACCCTCCCTGAGTGCCAAAGCTGCTGTGGGCTGCACCACCCCTTCCTCTCCCTTCATCCCATGGGGCAAATTCAGCCCCTTTCCAGGCATCATTCCCCCCTCAACCACGCAGTTCTTTATGGGAGGGGGTTCCAGTGTTACCCCACAGCGGGGCTGGGTGGGCTCTGAGGGGGTCCCTCCTGTACATACCCCACAACTCCCAAGACTGTTTATGGAGCGTGGAGCCTCATAGACATGTTTGTACACTACAAATTCTGCAGCAGAATATTTTTTTAAAAACGTTTGCTGTTTTCCTTTTTTTTTGGGGGGGGGGAGGGAGTATTTTTTTTGTTGTTTTGGGGCTTTTTTTTTTGTAAGCTCTATTTTTGTATATTTAATTGCTATTTCAAGATTCTAATGCGTCTTTTTTTGCTAATCACACTATTCTTAAGGAAAAAAAAAAAAAAAGCAAAGCAAAGGAGGAGAGAAGTGGTTTGCATGTGATTTGACTTGAAATGTAAATAAAGGCAGGTTTTGGATGCGGGGTGTGTTTGAAGGGGGGACCTCAGCCATGGGGAAGGGATCCCATCCCCAATACCTCACTCTGTGCTGTGTCTGCATGGCCTGCATCTCCCAGCACACCTTCAGGAGCACACAGGATCTAATGTAGGAAAGGGCGCATCTGAATGTATCATTTCAGACCCAAAGGAGAGGCACAGCAAAGGAGAGAACCAAGCAAGGAGTTTTACAAATGGTACGCATTCAGCTTTTTCTTGTTGTAAATATTATCCGTTATCAGCATCGCTGTTGTTCTAAGATCATTTAGTCAGGATGCAGTGTGCTGCTTCCAAATCCATGTCCTGAGAGCAGAGCATCTTCAGAGGTTGCAAACTGCACAGCCTCCTTCAGGCTGTGTGTGTGGAGGAAGCAGAAGAAAGAACAACTGCTATGTATGGGAAGTGCAGCTTTGCCCCCCAAACTACTTTAGTTTATAAGCACCGAATGAAGCATTACAGAAAAAATCCCAACTATATGACTGAAACAAACAGTGATCTCTTTGGTATCGTTATATGCAGCCCTGCTGATAGCATGACTGCGTTCAGCAGGACGCTGTGTAGTCTGGAGTGGACAGGAATGGTCCTTATGATGTTACTGTGCTGCAGTTCTCACCCCTCCACAGACAATTTATAGGAGAATGAGAATGTGACATCTTTCATCTGCAGAACATAGAACACTGCAGCTGACACCTATGATATAGGAACTAGGCAGACATACAGCACTCATAGAGACACTGATGAAAGGGAAAGTCCTTTAAAGCTCCACGTGGGCACTGCGACTTCATCGCTCCCATGTATGGAATCTGGATGGATCAGGCTGAGTCCAGGAGCTCCAGGAGAGCACCAACTGCACCAAAGTAACCCTGAGGAGCAAACAGATCTGTTAAAAGCCCAAAGGTGGGCACACGACTGACACAGGGAAAAGAATAACAAGAAATTATAGGTTTGACAAGAGAAATGTGAAGTGGAATCTCACCTCATGTTCCAGGAACAGTGCTTTCAGCTGTCCCTTTGACCAGTAGTCCAAAGCATACGCCAGAAGCCTCATGGAGATAGTGTTGATTCGGAGGAAATTGCCAACAAAGACCACTCGGTTGATGTTCTGCAAAGTGTGAAGAAAAAGATGGGAACATTAAGGCTGGATTCCATTTTCTGCTTGCAACAGTGAAAGCACCACCTGAGGGTAAGAAGAAAAGAAATTACACTTTGTAGTGCTCCCTAAAAGGCCATCCGTAGCCATTCAAGTACGTTTTCCACTGAGATGTACTGTGGGCACTATTGATACGGTGTCTTATATAGTTTTACAAGTAAATAGCAATAAGTACTGAGTGTTTGCCAACAAGAGTGGAATATGCTTCCCTCTGTCAGCTCGTCCCATAGGAAGAGGCTCAAACTCAAGAGAAGAGCATGCCTCTGTTCTTTCATAGCCCTGTACAATGCTGCTTGACATGAACGCAACAAGGCAGCACTGTAAAGAAGCTGAAAGCACAGAGATACAGTCATGTCCAGAGAAGTGGTGCTGCTTAACCAAGAGAACAAAAGCAAGTGGTGAAAAGAGCATAGGAAAGGTCTCCCACCCCTACCCCTCCACCCCAACTTCGGTACTAAATACACAAGAAAGCAGACAGCATTGTGGTGGAAGAGGGACCATCTCATCACGCTGCCAAAGAGGACCTACCACGAGCCAGCCCCAAATTCTTTGAGAGTAACTCAGTTCACAGTGATCTGGCTCAAAGTACACAAACAAGCAAGAACAAAATTCACCGATGAATCCAAAAAGGGCAGATTACAACATAGTGAATTATCCAAAAAGACAAGAATGAACACGCACCCACAGGAAAGCATGCAGGGAAAGAGAGACTGCAGAACAGCAGTAGAGAAGTGAGGCTTCAGAGGGGAAACAACAAAATGGGTTTTCCCCAGTACCTCATTGAGTGCACACATCCGCGCGATGGAGCCGATGTTGTTGGTGATGGTTGTCAAGGTGGCCTTGGCCAGGTCCTCTTTGCTGACAGCCTCCCTCTTCTCCTTGCTCATCATGTTTCCAAAACTGTTACGAAAGTTTTAGGGTTAAAGGTTCTATTTGCATCAAAATTCCAGAAAAAAAACGGGAATTGCTGGGTTAACTCAAATAATATAGGGCTCGTGCTACAGAATTAGTAGTCCTAAGACATGCACGTTCGGTTTTTCATCCCTGCACAACCTGTGCTGAGAACAACCCAGGAATCACCACCATTACCTGGATGCTACGGCCCAGCCTGGCAGCCCGAACCGCTCGTAGTCTCCTCCATAGATGTCCCGCACCAACTTGTCCACTTTGGTGCTGTCCCCATGGGATGCCATATCCATGGCCTCTTCAAAGGTGGAGCAACCCGTGAGAAGGCAGCAGAGCCCAAAGAAGGTTCCCCCTCCAAGACTGCAATGGAAAGCAAAAGGAAAATCACACACCAGAGTACTGAGGCAGCTATTCAAAGCTTTGGGAAACACGATGTGCTGTTCACTTTACTGTGTAAACGCAGCATTAATGATGTTTAATAGGAGTAAGACCTGTACCATTGGGGTTTTATCGATGCTCATTTTCATGAACTTCAGGGAAGCCTACAGCCACAAAGCTCTTTGGCTTTGCTGGGCAACCACAGTCATACTTTCAGTGCAGCTGTCCAGAAGGTGTCTGGGGAACTAAGGTTGTCCCGGCACCTCTGTTGAACTGACTGGAGCTAAATGTTGTCAGTATTTGGGTAAATACCAAGATATGGGGTCTCTCATAAACCCAGTTAATTCCTTACAGCAGGGTAGCTGAGAAACCAGCTTCTGAAGATGCCTGTTGCAGTAAGGAGGCTGAAACATGAAATTCAGATTCCCTTTTCCAGGAGGAATCTTTGTTGGCAGAGATGAGGGACTGCAGTAAAAGCTGGAGCGTAACATTCAACTCAGCACCTTCAATGCAGCTTGTTCCCAGAAGCACAATGCAGAAACATACTGCAGGCTGAAACAAAATACAAAGGGAATACAGCCCACTGCAGCACTCACCTGGTGCCCGTTACCCATCTGTAGTTCTCCTTCGAATACACAGCCAAAATGCTGACCCCTGAGCCAATGTTCACCAGAAGGAGAGGGTATGGATTCTCCAAGTTGAATGGGAGCTTCTGACACCTTTCGGTATCGGTCGGGTGTTCGAAATAGTAGCACTCTGAATTGCCATTGAACCCAATGGAATCGATGTACAGAACTCCTTTAATAAGGCAGTCGAGCTCATCTAGCTTACGAAGCTGAAGGTCACCCATCTGGCAGGGAAAAAAAAGAATATTCAAGAAGTAGTTAGGGATGGGAGCGTTGATGCTCACTGCCAGCTAAATCCAGCTATCTCCATTCCTCCCTATGGGGACAGAGAAAGAAGTGCAGATGACAGCAGGGCTGTGTCTGAGGACTGAGGGCTGTGTCTGAGGACCCTGTGGACCTGAGGTCCCTGAGGACTGCTGACTGTCCTGGCCCTGAAGTGGAGGGCAATAAACAACTTGAGCCACTGGTGGAAGCCAAGAGAATCCCATCCCATTGAGACTCAGAGGGACTGGCAAGAAAAGCAAAGGAAATTGAAATAGGGCTTAAGTGTTTGACAAAAAAAAAGAAAAAAAAAGAAAAAAAAAACAAAGCAGCAGAAATCAAGATTGTTTTTCCCTTATGTCACTGCCTGGAGAGCGCCTAAAAAGCCTCTTTATTTGGTACATTTTTCAAGCCTTGTTTAAATATTTAGCAGACACATACTTGACCCATAAACAAGAATCTAGCTGATGATAATGGAGCCATGTGATGATGTCAAACGCCAACTGCTAACCCCTTCCAGGTAATTCACCACCTCATTTGACTAAACCTCCATCAGCTGAACAATGTGTGCTAGAAACGAAGCTACGGGAGCAAAGAGTGAAAATTAAGCATGGGAACACACAGCACTGAGGAAGAAAGAACACTGAGCTGAGTGTAATCACAGGGTGGTGATACAAAGCCCTGTAAGAGCACACGGCGTGGAGGGCAGGGAGTAATTTTAGAGTTACAGGAATGTTGCATGAGCTTTCAGAAAAGAACACAGCCTAATTTAGAGATGTGAATGTGACTCCACACGCTGCTTCCTGAGCTGAGTTTAATTCCAGTCAGGCACACTCCTCCAAAGCTAAGGCTTAGAGAAGCTGAGAGGCTGCAGAGAAGGGCTGCGAGCATTTCTAGCTTTAAGCTTAAAATTTCACTACCAAATCCTAATAGTACACAAGCCAAAAATGCCTACTGTGAGAAAGTCCTGCTCAAATTTGTACGCTCCACCTCCTGTGGCACATATAGTAGTATGGAGGCTCGAGAAGTGCTTTTCGCTTCCCATTTGAATAAAAGCAGGCATGTCATGGGTAGGAAAGCGTATAAAGTGCAGATTGCCTTTACGTCCACACAGGGTAAGGTCCTTTAGTTCAAGATGCACATCCCGAATGCCTGTGGATCCATAGGCCACGTTCGATGTCAGGTACTTGCGGATGTTTTTGAGGTTTTCCACTTCTTCATCCTCCTCTTCGGCAGTGATGTCCTTTGGTTCAAAATAAACAAGTTTGACCAAGGTCCCACCAATGTCCAGGCCAAACCAAGGGAAGGCTGAAAGGACAGGGGAAAAAAAGACAGTGAAACAGAGCATGGTGCCATCAGGCCATCAGCAAAAGTAACTGCACACACTGCCTCCACTCCAAATCCTTACAAAAAACCCCACAGAGAACCATGAAGGCAGACGCAGCCCAAGTCTTGCAGTATCCCTACAGCAATCTGAATCCCCAGCTATTGCTTTTTATAAAGCCACAGCCAAGGATAATACCGGTGCTCCGACATCAAAGCGATGCACAAACGGTAACTAATTACAACACATAGCACTGAGGTAGGCAAGTAGTCTAAGATGCCCCAGAGAGACAAAAACAAATGTCTAATTGGATTATTTTATTAGGCAAATTCCCCCACAGTACAAAATATGCATTAGTGTCAGGCCCAGCAACATTTACAGCTGTATGAGATAATGAGCTTCTTGGAAAAGATCAAGAGAAAACCCTGATCAGATGGAATCTGCGATTAGAGCTGAGAGCTGGAACGGATTAATATTGCTATTAATGAGCTAAAGGATAGGCTGGAGCTAACGAGATACTGTAGGGCAAAATGCAGCCACATGGCGTGGCTTACAGCAGCAGGGCAATATACTGGCTTTATAAGTGCAATATACTCCCTTCCTGGTGGGTGGACTCAGAAAGCACCCCCCCTCCTGAGCAGCTGCTGCAGCCAGCAGCTCCCCAAGCTCTCTTTCAAGCACCGAGTTATTTATATGGATTTACACAGAGGCCACCCCCAGCCATCATCAAAAGACAAAAGGAGACATGAAGTCTATTTTAGGAAGCACGTCCAAACCCCAGCCATCCTCTATTTCTGATGCATTCACCTGAAACAAGAACAGACGTAAAAAGAACAGCTCATGAATGAGAGAGGGAGCAATCTGCACGGCTGGCCAACAGAGAGCAACCCCAGGACTTCTGCACTAACATTTCTGCTGCTTTCTTCTCTCCTTACTGCTTCAAGGTTCTGAACCCCAGAAGCCTTCACAGAACGATGGAATGGTTTGGGTTAGAACGGATCTTAAAGACCACTCCATTCCCGATCATCCCTTGTTGTGGGCTGCCCCATCAGCCAGCTGGGAGGTTCACACACCAAACTGCTATGACAGAAACCTTCCAGATTTTAGGGCACAAGAACCGCTTTCCTAGTGCCAGTAGAGGGAGAGCTCCTTAGAAATACCACCCCAGCTCATTTTCAGCGCTGGCAACATCTTCCACTTCTAAAACGTTGATAATCTATGGGATAATCTATGGCAGCTCTCCACTGTGGGGGACAGGGCAGCAGGAGATGGTGCCTGCAGAGCCTGGTGCTGCTCCCAGGTCTCCTCATTTCCCCCCAGCTGGCTCCAACACAAGCACCCAGCACCAGGCTTGACTGAGCCACCACGGACAGCTCTACAGACACCTTATGCAGGTAATTAACTTCAAGCACATGGATTAGTAGGCATGGCAGGGATGGGTTGGGGTTGGACTTGATTATCTTAGAGCTCTTTCCCAACCTTCATGATTCTGTGATCCCTAATGAAGAATCAGAATCACGAAGGTTGGAAAAGAGCTCTAGGAATCCCAATCCCAACCCATCCCCACCATGCCCACTGACCACGTCAGTGCCACATCCTAATGCTTCCCAAACACCTCCAAGGATGGGATCTCTCATTATACACATCCCAAGCACAAGCTAAGAATCCGAGAAATGTGAGAGCTCAAAAGAATACTTTCCTTTAGCTTACCTATGCAAACAAACACTCAAATAACCAAGATCATGGTCAAAACTTCTCCCATATACCATACTTCTGGGTTCAGTTCTTTTTGGAAAGGGGTGTGGTGCACAACTGAGAAAATTATTTCCAGGGTATGTGCTTTTTCATATAGGAAATCAGCCATCATGAGCATGCAAGGCAGCCACAGCCATTCCCTATCCAAGAGCTAGAAAAATCCATGCCTTCAGAGGGAGGAAGCTCTCTTGGATGAACGCCATCACCATCTGCTATCGAGATCTGTCTTAAAATACTGATTTTTCCACCATTTATTATGCAGAGCTCTCTCCGCTGTGAGCCCCCAAAGGCTGTTCTGAGAGCTGCAACACAGCACACATAGGGCTGGGCGCCACCAGGACTCTTTGGGCACTGACAGCCATGAGCACCACAGCCAAGCTGAAAAAAACAGATATAACACAGTGCTATTCCACGTGGAAAGTAGCAGGAATGCAAGCAAGGAGCTGCAATTATAGAACTATGGAATGGCTGCATTGGAAGAGACCTTAAAGTCCATTCAGTCCTAATGCCCTGCCACCCTCCCTGCCCTGTAAGCTCATGGGGGCACAAAAACCAGAACGCCTTTGCCATATAAATTGCTTTATAAGTCTGGATGGGTTATAAATAATAATAATAACAAAACTCAACAGATTTCTTTCCTTCTGCTGGGTTCAAATTTGGAGAGCTGTGTCAAGATGAATGAGGTGATATAATTACAGACCCCCAGGGTGGATTTTCTCCATGTCATAAGCAATGTTGCAGGTTGATCCTTCAATTAAGAGCCAATTCTTCTGGAAGCTAAAGAGATTTGCTCAAAAAGCAATGAAGACTGATGGTTCACCTGAGTGTATGACAACATCTCTACGCTGGCTGTAAAACACTCAGCATTATATTTTAATGGTGCTATGGAAATTTTACAGCTGGAAAAGAAATCAATACGTAAACATTCACGGGCATTAAACACAAAGTGACACTAAGTCTCCCCCTCCTCAGATCTCTAAAAATAGGCTCTGCTGGGAATTCACAGCTCATATGCAATTCCAAAACATAAAAAGGTATTTAAAATATATACATATATATCAAAGCTTATGTTTTGTATTGCAAAGCAGCTGCTGATGGTTTAGGTATGGGCTTCGCTTTGGAACTCACACACTTCCTACAACACAAATAGACATCATGCAACGTTCTTCCCCTCTCCTTTTGTCAAATAGCAAAGCACTACAGACGGTGCCTGCTAGAAGCACAAAAACAAGCTGCTTATTATTATTTCCAAAGAACTAGCAGCCTGCAGAAAAGAGAAATATAACTTGTTTCTCAAAGAAACAACTGAAAGCCATCTCTGCCAAGGAAAACATGTTTTCAGGCAGGAGCAGAACAGGGGAGTGCAGGCAGATGTGGGATGTGAGAAGGCTGCTGAACCGAATTGCTGACCTATTTCTCTTATCAGAAAGAAGATTCTTTACAGAAAAAAAAATACATTCTACTGCTTACTACTATCTGGGTATCACCAGCATCATGCCTGATACTTCTCCCTGCCTGCAGCAAGCCACTCGGTACAGCTGTACTGCAGCTTTGTTTGAGTAAATGCAATGTGAACATCCTCTTCATTCACCCGCAGTGCTTCTAGTCCAGTGAGGCTGTCCTGGTTTCAGCTGGGACACAGTTAATTTTCTCCACAGTGGCTGGTGTGATGCTGTGCTTTGGCTTTGGGAGAAAAACAAGCTGATAATGCAGTGATGTTTCAGTTTTGGCTGAGTGGTGCTGCACAGAGCCAAGGACGTTTCAGCTCCTCGTGCTGCCCCGCAGTGAGGGGCTGGGGGCGGCACAAGGAGCTGGGAAGGGACAGTCCAAGGACAGCTGACCTCAACTGGCCAACGGGACATTCCATACCATATGGTGTCAAGTGGAACTATAAAACTGGGGAGGCCGTGCGGTGCTGAGCTGCCTGATGGTTTGAAGACCTTTAGCTTCTTCAAGAGTGAGGCTGGGGTACAGGAAGGCACACAGCTTGGACACCCATCGCATTGCTCTGAGTTTATCTCTGATAGAGGATATCTCAGAGCTGCACTGGCGACACTGTGATCCCAAATCAAACCAAGCTGACCTTCCAAGTGCTGTGTCAAAAACCGTCACACCACCTCTCGTCCTGAAACCACCCCCACTGCATTTCATAGAGCCCTTAAGAGTTGGAAGGGACCTTTAAAGGTTATTTATGCAAGAAATCTGAACCTCAACTTAGATGGAAATACCCTTAAAACTTCCCAAGAGTGAAGCAGAAGAGGATAATTCACTCCCCCAAAACTGCCTGCCAGCTATTAATTAGCGCATCTCTAATTAACAGCCCTGCAGCTACAATTGGTACCTTTAGTTGTCACATTCTTCCAGTAAAATTTTGCCACATTGGAATGACAAAAATGATCACTGTCACTATGGTCCTTACATCCCTCTGTGAAACTCCTCCCCCGTCCTACTGGTCTTTCAGCATGCAGAAAACCCCACAGTTACCATAATTACTTCATATGAACAACCATTTCCCAGTGCAGGATGACTCCCATGGTCTGGGAATGAATGAAAGGGACTACAGCCCCACTGAGCTGGGATGAGGAACACATCGTGTGAACATCTCAGGAAGACTTCTGCTAGGAACTGTTCTTCCTTTAGATAGCAAAATTCCTATTTGTGTTTTCAGATGCAGTCCTTCGTCTCACAGGAAGAGATCAGGAAAACAAGAAGTGATGCTCCATCCCTGGGGTCACGTCACACGCCTTCTCCAGGCTGGAGCCACATGGCCACGCCCCCTTTCATAGCCACGCCCACTCGCATCGCATTATTAATGGCCCCGCCCCTTCCTGCTGTCGCCCGCCGGCCCACTCCCGCAGCCCCGCCCCCTCAGGCCCCGCCCCCTCCACAGGCCCCGCCCCCGCGCCCCTCCACCTCACTCACGCGGGCGGTTCTTGCGGACTGAGTCCCGCCGAAGGACGGAGGCCGCGCCGCCCGCCTCGCACGGCTCCGGCCCCGCCGCCGCGCTGCCAGCACCCGTCCCGCCGCAGCTCCATCGCCGCAGGTTCCCCGCTTCCGCTTCCTGCCTCCGAAGCTTCTCATCCGCGCCGCCGCCGTTATGCCACGGCTCCATCCGCCGCACGGCCCGGCCCCATGGGCCGCCCGCGCCGCACCGCGCCGCGCTCCTCAACGGCCACCGCCGCAGCCACCGCCCGCAGCGCGCCTGCGCCGAGCGGAGCCGAGAGGCGCCCCCGGCCCTCGGGAAGAGGGCGGGAGAAGCTCCTGAGACGGCGTCCAATCGGAATTCTTTGCCGAACGGACCGGCGGGCGGCACGGCCAATGAGAAGCAAGGATCGGAAGGAGAGCCCTCCTACAGTGTTATTGATAAGTCCGGCTGTCCAATAGGATACGGGAGCTCGGAGCAGGGCGGGGATTAAGGAGGCCGAGAGGGGCGGGACGGTATGAGGAGCCTTGACCTATGGCGTCCCGTGGGAAAGAATGACACCGCAGCTAGCCAATGATGTGACGTGTCTGATGAAGGAGGCAGGCTGATTGGCAGGCCGAGTAACTATGGCAACGCAGATGGGTGCTGAGGGGAGGACTGCAGTAGGCCCGTTGGGCCGGGCGCATATATATGCAGACATATATACAAATAGGAGGCCTTGCGCATCCCCTCACAGCCAGGGGGCGGTCAGGCATTAATTCGAGACCAAAGGGATAAATGCCCGATAGTCACTGTGCTACACAGAGGCTCTGAAACATGAGATTGCCCTCAGGTTATAAACTCAGCACCTTCAGAAGTTTAGTGGTGTGGCAAACAGTTTTATTATGTATTCCATCATAGGTATCCCTTTTGCTGGCTATGTCTTTAAAGTGCTACATCACAACTAGGAAAACAGAGGCACTTCACAGCAAACACCAGGAAAAACAAATGCTCGATGTGTTAATAAATCAGGCGTGTTTCAGTGTGGAAATGCAGAGCGTAGGAGCTAAAAAGCACTGGGAAAATACATGAAGAAATCAGCAGGCAGAGAAGAGAGCCTTGGTGTGGATGCTGCTGGCTTGAGATCTCCCAAACGCCCTCAAAAACGGCACAGAAAGCAGCAGGAGGAGGCGTGTGCCCCCTCTTCCTCATGGGGAGAACAGCCCCTGTATCTCAACTCTGAGAAGAGGATGGAAAGCGCATTTAAAACGCCCTCTCTCATCCGCGGATGGATGGGCACTGAGCAAGAAGTGAACGTCTTGAGTTCGCTCTTAAGACGGGCCCTGACAGAGCAAAATCAACGCCTCGCTCTTGCATGCATTTATCGCCCTTGTCCGTGTATAAGGGAGGCACTTTGTGCATTTCGGGGCAGAGGGAAAAGTGGTAGCAGCTGTCAGCCCTACCAGACTGAAGCAGAAGTCCCCCAGCCTGCTGTGCTGTGGCAGAACTGTTTGCAACACGGAGACCATTTGCCCAAGTCAG